>NW_027397080.1:13101810-13147122 GCF_003265705.2 Callorhinus ursinus | reverse complement strand
GGGGGGGGGGGGGGGGGGGGGGTGATTTGTCAGGCCTCATGGTAAGGCAGGGCTTTGACTTTGTTGTGAGCTGGAGGGGAGGCCCTGGAGGGTTTGAGCAGATCGCTGCGGCGGGAATGCAGAGAGAATCTGAGGGGGCTCCTGCCAGTTTGGGAAAATGATGGGCGGTCAGGGTGTTGGTGGTGAGGAGTGGCCCGTCCAGGACAGGGTGGACAGGTTGAGTCAAGAGGATCTGCTGAGGGACCAACTGGGGTACCTGGGGCGAGGAGAGGAGTCAAGGGTGACCCCAGGGCATTCGGCCGGAGCGGCTGAAACATGAATGGGGACGCTGGGGAGGAGAAGCAGGGTAGGAGGGGTGAAAATCGAGAGCTCAGCTTTGACAAGTCAGGCTGGAGCAGTCTATCCAACCTCCAAATGGAGGCTCACACACATAAGCCCTGGGTTCAGGGCCAGGGCTCAGTACGGGGGATACGAACATGGGCAGTGTCGGCACCCCGAGGACTTGACATCCCTGGGGCCTCCCAGGCCAACCAGGAAGTGAGCGTAGCCAGAGAAAACACAAGGCACAGAAACAAGAGAAGCATTTCTTTCTTTCTTTTTTTTTTTTTTTAAGATTTTATTTATTTATTTGACAGAGGGAGACAGAGCGAGAGAGGGAACACAAGCAGGGGGAGTAGAAGAGGGAGAAGCAGACTTCCTACAGAGCAGGGAGCCCGATGCGGGGCTCAATCCCAGGACCCTGGGATCATGACCTGAGCCGAAGGCAGGTGCCTAACGACTGAGCCACCCAGGTGCCCCGAGAAGCATTTCTAAGAGGAAATGCCCAACCGTCAAATACCGCCCAGAGGTGGGTGCGGTGGGGGTCAAAGGTGGGATTGGGAAGAGACGGTCACTGGTGATCTTAACCAGAGGCTTGGTGCAGGGAAGGAGGAGGTTGGTGAAAGTGGGGTCCAGAGAGTGTGGGTGTGGGCTGCCCCCCCTCCAGGAAGTTGTGCCAGAACCGGCAGCAGCGAGAAATGGGGGGTGGCTGGAAGAAGAGCAGGCCAGATCAGGAGGTTTATTTTAAGATGAGAGCTATTACAGTTTGTAGACTCCCGGGGAAGCTCGTTATTGGGGAAGATAATTAAGATGCAGAAGAGAGGAGACAGTTGCAAGAGCCGAGTGGGAGCTTGGACAGCACATCCCAGGGAGGGAGGCCGGGCACACCATGGGCACCGCAGGTTCTTGGGAGAAAGTGGAGTTCTCTTCTTTTTTTTTTTATTCTTTTAAAGATTTTATTTATTTGTTTGACAGAGAGAGACACAGCGAAAGAGGGAACACAAGCAGGAGGAGTGGGAGGGGGAGAAGCAGGCTTCCTGCAGAGCAGGGAGCCCAGTGCGGGGCTCGATCCCAGGACCCTGGGATCACGACCTGAGCCGAAGGCAGATGCTTAACGACTGTGTGACTCAGGTGCCCTGGGGTTCTCTTCTGACTGGTTCTCTTTTCTCAGTGAAAAAAGAAATAAGTCAGGGCTGTGAGGGAGGGGGCAGAAGGGGGCCTTGGTGTTTTGAGGAGAGGGGCAGAGAGGAGGAAGTCCCAAAAGCGGGAGAGTGAACGGGCCAGTGAAATGGGATTCGATTGCCAGCACAGGGGACCACCCAAGGTTTGTGGCGGCCAGTCTAGAGCGAGGCGGGCCATCCGATGTGTCGGTCTTCAGCCATGTTCAGCTGCATGGGTGCAGGTGCGCCATGGTGGCCGTGGACATAGACGGGCTGGAGAATGAGGTTCTCATGGGAGTCTCTGCAGGTCCAGGCTCCAGCTGGCTACCCCAAAGCCCCTGCAGTCCTCAAAGCCCTTTCGTGACTCCACATACTGTCCTTCCACAGCCATATCTGCTGGAGACTCAGAACAACCGGGTGAGCTCACAATGACGCCCACTTTAGAGAAGTGAAGGAACCTGGGGCACCAGGGGGAAAGGGGAGAGCTGGTATTTGAATTCACACGCCTGATCGGTGTTCTCCCTTCAGGGCAGCAGGGGCGTGCACGATTTAAGAAAGTCTTGCATCCCAGAGGGTGAAAATAAACAAGGTTGGCAGTTGGGGGATTAAACCTCAGGTGTTCCGTGCCTTGGGAGGCCCAGGTGTTGTCACGTTCAACTGTAGTGACTTGCTGCCACCCACTGGCCACTGGCGGTGTTGCACCCAGACCTACCGCGCAGGATTTGCTTAGCCGACCAGGGATTTACTGTCTGGGTCCAACAACGCCTTGTTGAAAGGATCAGGTAGGAGTTCTCACCCCGCCCCGCCCCGCCCCCCGCTTCCCCTCCCTTCCCCGCCCCCCTGCTTTGACAAATGAGAAAACGGAAATCAAGAGAGGTGACTTTAAAATTCCATCTGCACTTGCGGACTCTATTCTGCTCAGGTGTTCATTCATTGAGTAAGTATTCATGGAAGACAGCGTTTTAGGCCCTGGGATTCAGCAGGACGTAAGGCAGGAGACAGCATTGCTCTGGTAGAGCAGCCGTTTTGGGGGGGGGGCGGTGCAGACACTAAAGAAGTAAACAAACCAAATGAGAAATGGTGATGGGTGCTGTGAACAAATTAAAAGAGAGAGTGGCTGGAGAGGATTTTCAGGAGATGACATTTGAGGAGAGACCTGATGGCTGAGAGGGTCAGTAAAGATCCTGCAGGAAGAGGGAACAGCACTGCAAAAGCCCTGAGGCTCTGCAAGATTTGGGCAGTTTCCAGATCCAGTGGAGCCCTGTGTCGCCCAGCCCATGAGAAGTGCAGCCGTCAGAGCTGAACGTTGTCAGGAGGGTCATGCCATTGACCTGCTCTCAGCGAGTCCACAGCCTCTCTCAGCCCCCCACCTTACTCATACAGCTGACCACTCCGTTCTTGGAGCTCCTCCTCTCTTGGCTTGTGTGACACCAACCTCCAGTGGCAGGAAAAGCTAGGATTATTCTCCTGTGACAATTAAGGCTTAACTTTCCACATCTAGAGGCTTCTGATTTGAAGGAACTCACTGGCCTGTCTAAAACTAGAGCAGGAAATACTGGCATGTGGAGTCAAAGGTCAAAATTGACATTTCCGTGACCTGGGATAGGAGCATGCAGGAGAGAGTTGGTGGAGGTGTATTCAGCCTTGTTTGTAGCTGCTGCCGAATTCTAAGTGTGTGTTTGTGACCCTGTCTGCAGCTAATGGTGAGCCACTCTTGCAAATGTATTAAATGGTTAAGTTTTTAGACTTGTTTAAAATGAATATTTACGGGCGCCTGGGTGGCTCAGTTGGTTAAGCGACTGCCTTCGGCTCAGGTCATGATCCCGGAGTCCTGGGATCGAGTCCCACATCAGGCTCCCGGCTCAGCGGGGAGCCTGCTTCTCCCTCTGACCTTCTCCCCTCTCATGCTGTTTCTCTCTCTCTCTCTCTCTCTCTCTCTCTCTCTCTCAAATAAATAAATAAAATCTTTAAAATAAAATAAAATAAAATGAATATTTACAAGTTTGTATACATAATATGAGCATGCATTCTTCAGATCCTATCAGTGGTGTTCCAAGAAATAATAAATTTTTGGAAGCAAAATAAGCAATTTCAATATGTTACTTAAACACTAACCCAATCGTGTTCGCTGGCATTCTCCAGGGTTTGAATATTTGCCATCGGCTGCAGTTCTTTGTCAAGCAAAATATTCCATCATTAAAAGAAAGGAAAGTTGTATGAAGCAACGTGTACCGTAATGCCCAACTTGAAGCTGTGTTTGGACACACACTGAATTCAACCAGCATCAACGCAAAATGAAATAAGTGTCTCTACTTCTGAAATATTTATCATAAAAACAAAGCTCAAGGGCAACATGTGTTTTAAATTTTCATTTTAAGAGGCACTTTTAAAGAGTAAACATTCATGATATCATTCCATTTTAAAAATTATTTCTATTTGGCATTTGCTTTGAGTTA
Organism: Callorhinus ursinus; assembly: GCF_003265705.2. NCBI lineage: Eukaryota > Metazoa > Chordata > Mammalia > Carnivora > Otariidae > Callorhinus > Callorhinus ursinus. The sequence continues at coordinate 13,143,188 of NW_027397080.1, read as the reverse complement.
ACGTTCCCCTTTTTAATGTGTTTATTGTCAAGTGTCTATATGAGGTAGAGATCGTTTTTACATGTTATTGAAATATAGCATCTTGTCATATTATATTGGCTCATTATAATAATAAACACATAGTTTAAACTGCTTAAACACATCATTTTTAAACAACAAAACTCTGAAATTTTGATATAGCCCTCTTACAGAAAAATGTTCACCGATTATTATTATGGTCAATCATTATTTTTCAAAACACATAAAGTGTTAGGAAAAATATGACATAATGTATGATTTAAGGAATTTCTGAAATTTTCCTGGGATTCTGATATCTCATACCCAAATCCCAAAGATTCATATCTGTTGGGAATTTGGAAAGGCTTTTCAATGTTCTAACATCTCTCGTCTCTGCACACCATCCCATCCCAAGGCCACTGCTCCAATGGCCCGACCTGTGTCGTCTCTCTGCCCTTATGAGTCAGCCCCCAGGCTCCTCTAACTCACCCTCCACGGTTCTCGGAAGGGTCTTTCCAAAGTGAAAAAGGCCTGTCCTTTCTCTGTAAAATCCTTCCCTGGCTCCCCAACACCGTCACCAGTGTTTCTTAAAATGCATCCGGGGATGACTATATAAAAACATCTGGGAGTTTCTTAAATGTGGCGGTTTGGGGAGCCTCGTTCAGGCACAATGAATCAGAATTTCTGGGAGATGAAGCCTAGGGATCTCTGCACATTTAACACATCAAGTTCAACTCTATTTACAGCCTTCTACCCATTGTGTTATTGTATATTTCACTTCTACATATGTTATTAACCCGATAGGACATTTCTATTATTGTTTTATAGACAATTTTTATTTTATTTTATTTTTTAAAGATTTTCTTTATTTGACAGAGAGACACAGTGAGAGAGGGAACACAAGCAGGGGAGTGGTAGAGGGAGAAGCAGGCTTCCCACTGAGCAGAGAGCCCGATGTGTGGCTCGATCCCAGGACCCTGAGATCATGACCTGAGCCGAAGGCGGACGTTTAACGACTGAGCCACCCAGGAGCCCCTATAGACAATTATTTTAGATTTACCCACCTCTTTGTTTTTTTCCAGTGCCCTTTATTACTCCTGAAGATCTGTGCTTTCATCTGAGATCATTGTACCCCAGTCTGAAGAATTTCCTTTAATATTTCTTGTAGTAGAGGTCTGCCAGCAATGCATTTTCCCAGCCTTTTCTGTGTACAAAAATATCTTTGTTTCATCTTAATTCTTAAAGAATTTCCCCCTACCCCGGCATAGAATTCTAGATTAGCAGGGTTTTTGTTTTTGTTTTTCTCCTGAGCTTTAAGAATGTCATGACATTATCTTCTGGAGTCAGTTTCTGTTGAAATGTGCACCTCAATCTTATTGTTGTGTCTTCTTTTACCTAGCTTTTAAGATTTACTCTTTGCCTCCATTTTCAGCTGTAGGCAATGATACGTCTAGGTGTGGTTTTCTTTGTCTTTATCCTACTCGGGTTTCACTAGGCTTCTTGAATTTGTGGATTGATAGCTTTCAACATTTGAAAATTATAAGTTATATCAGTTCAAATATTGCTTCTGCCCCAGTTCTCTTTTCTCCCCTTCTAAGATTTCAGTTATGCAAATGTTAGACCTTTTGACTATGTCCTGCATATCTGCCTTTTCCCCCTGTGTTTCAGCATAGGTGTTTTCTGTTGAACTGTCTTCAAGTTTGCTAATCCCATCCTTTATCTTGCTGTACTCTGTCTTCTGTTAAGCATATCCAATAAGTTCTTAATTTCAGGTGTTGTATTTCTCAGTTTTAGAATATTTGATTATTTTAAAAAATATCTTCCACTTCTTTATTGACAATCTCTATTTTTTATTTTTATTATTTATTTATTTACTTGACAGAGAGAGACACAGCAAGAGAGGGAACACAAGCAGGGGGAGTGGGAGAGGGAGAAGCAGGCTTCCTGCCGAGCAGGGAGCCCGATGCGGGGCTCGATCCCAGGACCCTGGGATCATGACCTGAGCCGAAGGCAGACGCTTAATGACTGAGCCACCCAGGCACCCCGACAATCTCTATTTTTTATCCACTTTGTCAGTCTTTCCTTTTATGTTCTTTAACATAAAGTTCTTGTCTACTAACTCCAATATGTGGGTCATGTGGTTCTGACACTATTGTCTATTTTTTCTCTTCATCGCCAGTCATGTTTTCCTGCCTGTTTGTATGTCTAGTAATCTCCAATACATTGACATTGTTCAAACTGTAAATTATCCCAATATGATGAATGTGTAGTGAAATCTTATTGTGGTCTTAATTTGCATTTCTCTGATTGCCAGTGAGGTTGAGCACTTTTTCATATGTTTATTGGTCATTTGGTTTTCCTCTTTTGTAAAGTGCCTGTTTCAGTATTTTCACCATCATTTAATTAGGTTGTATTTTTCTTATTGATTTGTAGGTGTATATTAGTTGTTCCTGATGACTTGATTCATTTATCATTATACAGCTGTCCTCTCTACTCCCGACAGTTCATGTCTTAAATCCACTTTGTCTGATATTAATATATATGTGCATTTCATTAGTAGACCTCACCCAGAAGAGACTTCTTCCCTTACCTAATTTGGAAATTACACTATTTTTATTGTCTTGCTGGTTATCTTAGAAGTTATAAGCTGCACACTTCACCTATTCAAGGCTAGAGTTAATCAACACATTTACTCCAAGACAATACAAAAACCTTTAAAATTTTTAATTACATTTACCCACCTCCTGACTTATTTATCATTTTTGTCATGTATCTTAATTCTTTTTTTTTTTTTAAGATTTTATTTATTTGAGAGAGAGCATGCACACAAGCGGGGTGAGGACAGAGGGAGAGAGAGAGGCAGACTCTTGCTGGGCAGGGAACCTGATGCTGGGCTCAATCCCAGGACTCATGACCTGAGTCGAGGGTGGACACTTAACCGATTGAGCCACCCAGGCACCCCTCATGTATTTTAATTCTATAATGATTTCTGTTTTAAACACCACAAGACATTATCATTGTTTTATACAGTCATGGTTCATTTAGATCTGCCTATTTGCAATTTCATTACTCTTCATTCTTTCTTGCATTTTTAATCTCTTCTCTGGGCTTTTTTTTTCTACATAAGCCTGCTGGTGGCATAATTTCTCAGTTTCTCTTTGTCTGAAAAGGTCTTGATTTCATCGTCATTCATAAAATGGGTTTTCCCTGGGTATGGAATCCTAGGCTGTCTGCTGTTTTCTTCTAATATATTGAAGATGATCCTTCTGCTGTCTTCTCTCTTCCACTGTTGATCTTGAGAAGTCAGCTCTCAGTCTCCCTTGGTCCTTTGAAGATAATCTATCTTTTTTTTTTCCTGGCAGCTTATTAGATTTTATCTTTATCTTTGGCATTCTGCTGTTTCACCGTAATATGTTAGGTGTAAACATGTTTTTGAATTAATAGGTTTTTTATTTTATTTTTATTTTTATTTTTTAAAAGATTTTATTTATTCATGAGAGACAGAGAGAGGGAGAGAGAGAGAGGCAGAGGGAGAAGCAGGCTCCCCAAGGAGCAGGGAGCCTGATGCGGGACTCGATCCCATGACCCCGGGATCATAACCTGAGTCGAAGGCACACGCTTAACCATCTGAGCCACCCAGGCGCCCCTGAATTAATAGATTTTTTTAAAGAGCAGTTTCAGGTTCATAGCAAAATTAAATGAAAGATACAGAGAATTCCCCACATGTCCCTTCCTTCTGCCACCATACACAGCCTCCTCCACCATTAACATCATGTAGTGCTTTTGTAACAATGAATCAACACTGACACATCATTACCGACCAAAGTCCATAGTTTACATTAGGGTTCACTCTGTATTATCCATTCTTTAGGTTTGGACAAATATATAATGACATGTATACAACATTATAATACCCTACAAAATCATTTCACTGCCCAAAAATTCCCCGTGCTCCACCTCAATCTCTTCCCTCCCCCACAGCCCCCTAGCAGCCACTGATCGTTTTTGTGGTTTTGCCTTTGCAGAATATCTTAGAGTTGGACTCATGCACTATATGGCCATTCTAGGTGTAAATTTAAAAAAAAAATTTATCTTGCTTGGGATTTGCTGGGCTTTTTGAATCTTACACCAAGTCTGGTGCTCTCTACTCCCCGACAGCATACTTATTGAGACTTGGTTTCCCCGTACATAATGAAGAAGTCAGGCCACATGGCCTCTGAGGGCCTGTTGGACTCAGACATTCTCAGACTAGGATTTCATGGGTTTTCAAACCTCTGAGATGCCACTCAGCTTCCTCCCCACCTCCAGTTCCCAGATTCCCTCTGCCTCCACCTGACACCTGAGGCTAGTCATGGAGAATTCCCAGATCTGCCACAAGGGGGCAGTGGTATGCAAAGATTGCCCAGGTTCTGAGATGAGGGCAAAGCCAAGGGCTTCTTGGACGTCTTTGCTTCTCGCTGTCGGAGTAAAGGGAAAATGATTAAGCCTGGGATTCAAAGACCCGTGTCCCTTCTCCTTCATTTCATTTATCAAACTCTGGTTGATGCACGGAGATAAGTCATACCCTGTCCTTACCCTTGAGGACCTCATGGTTCACTAAATCCTTCTCTCTGGCCTACACTTCAGGTGGATTTTCCCATCTCCCTGTCTTTGCTCCTGCTGTGCCCCTCCCCCATCACCACCATTACATTTCCCCTCCTTCTTAAGGCTCGAGTCAGAGGCCAACTCCTCCCTGGAGCATCCCAAATACCCCCATCAGAATCCCCCTCCTCCTCCCCTGTGCCCTTTGCCTCGTTCTGTAACTGGATTCTGTTCTGGCCACATGCTTGTCTCACTCTCCAGACTGGAAGCTCTCCAGGCAGGGCTGGGTCCCCCTTAACTCTGGGTCCCCTGTGCCAACCCGAGGACACAATGAGTGCTGGAAGAAGGGAAGTCGGAGGCTCTGGTGGCTGGGATTTCTGGCAGAGCTGACTGAGCCCAGCACTTAGAGGGTTCCACCAAGGCAGCTCCTTTCTCCACCCCAATCCGCAAACCCTTTGGCGTCCAGCTTTGTACTGGCTGCTGAGGAAATGACGAGAGAGAATCTGCCAGTTCCAAGAACCAATGGATCAAAAAATGAAACCACAAGAGCATCAGAAGAAAACATAGGAGGGTTTCTGATTGACTTTACAGTTAGAAAGACATTTCTAGGACTCAAAACTAGAAGCTATACTGAAAAAGAACTATCAATGGCTTTTAAGCTTTTGAAGAAATCCTCAGCCTTATTCATAAGAAGATAACGACAAATTTAGAATACATGTAGGTTCCATTTTTCACCTATCATATTGGCAGAAAGCCAAAAGTTGAATAACATCCTTTAGGTGACACTGGAAAAGAAGGTAAGCTCATCATCACTGGGGGCGGGGGGAGCTCTCTCAGCACAATCCCTGTGGGGGACAAAAAGGCAATATCTATAAAAATTACAAATACATCTGTGTTAGGCAGAATTCTAAGGTGACTCTCATCGGCTTTCACCTCTGTGTGATCTCTTGCAACATGGGCGGAAGCTGTGAATATGAGAAAATGTGAACTCGAGAATTATGTTTCATTATATGGCAAAGAGATTTTTGCAGATGTAAGTAAGGTCCTCTATCTGTTGATTTTAAGGTAGAGATTACACTGAGTGGGCTGGACCTGATCAGGGGAGCCCTTTAAAGGCAGAGAATTTTCCCTGGCTGGTCTCAGAAGGAGAAGTCAGAGACTTGAAGCCTGAGAAGAATTCATCATGCTATTTGGGGGAAGCCACATGGCAAAGAACATAGGTGTCATCTAAGAGCTGAGGGAGGACCCCAGCTGATGGCCCCCAGAAACCCAGAGATCTTAGTTCTACAACTACCAGGAACCAAACTCTGCAAATGAGAGCAACGAGCTTGGAAACAGGTTTTCCCCCAGAGCCTCCAGACAAGAACTAAGGCTTGCCAACCCCTTGATTTTACCCTGAGCAGAGCACCTCACCACACTGGGCTGGACTTCTGACCAACAGACTGTGAGCTGATAAACAGGTGTTGTTTTAAGCTGCTGAGTTTGTGGTAATTTGCTAGGAAGCCATAGAAAACTAATACAATACCCACAGGCCAGCAATCCATTTTGGGAAATTTATTCTGCACCTATACAGGCATACATATGAAACAAAGTACCTATGTGATTATTACAGCATTGTTGTTATACCAAAAAAACAAACAAACAAAAACAAAAAACCCTAGAAACAACTCAAATGTCCATCAATAGGGAATTGGTGAAATGAACCGTTTCAGTCCCTACAGTAGCATCATGTGCAGTGTTATGAAAGAACGAGGGGACTATTTGCTGACAGAATTCTCCAAGATGCGTGACAAGTAAAAAAAAAAAAAAAAAAAAGAAAAAAATCCAGCACAGTGTATGTAGTTTGTTGCCTTTTTTGTAAAAAGGGCATTATAAACATATACTCATTTTTAGACTTGCAGAAAGAAACTCTGAAAGGTACGAGGTGCTAATGAAAAGTGGGGACCTACAGAGAGTGGGAGCGAGGAGTCAGAATGAAGGCAAATGAGGCTCATGGGTCACGGTGGGACTTTTTACTCCATGCTTTTTAAATATATTTTTGAACCTTGAACATGCGTTAATGAATGAAAAAAATAAAAACTAATTGTTTTCAGATAAATCAATGTTGGGGCACCTGGGTGGCTCCAGCGTCTGACTCTTGGTTTCTGCTCAGGTCATGATCTCAGGGTCATGAGATCAAGCCCCGTGTTGGGCTCTGCACTCAGTGGGGAGTCTGCTGAGATTTTCTCTCCCTCTCCTTCTGACCCTCCCCCCTCTAAAATAATAAATAAATCTTTTTTAAAAATCTAAAATGAGGGGCACCTGGGTGGCTCAGTCGGTTAAGCATCTGCCTCCGGCTCAGGTCATGATCCTGGGCTCCTGGGATCGAGCTGAGCCACACGCCAGGCTCCTTGCTCAGCAGGGAGTCTGCTTCTCCCTCTTCCTGGGCCCCTCTCCCCCTCTCACGCTCTCTCTATCGCTCTCTCTCGACTAAATCAATAAAATCTTTAAAAAATCTAAAATGAATCAATGGGGCACGGTCCTCCCAGCTTCTCTCTGGGCCTCATCCGGCTCCCTCGCCTTGCCCCCACAAGTTGATTCAGAGGAATGTCCTCCATGGGACTCCTGACCTCTGGCATTTCTTCATTCTCCCTTGTGCCTCAGGACAACTAGAGGCAAGAATTCATATAGCTGTGTCTGAGCAAGTCATCTCTCTGGAACTCAGTTTTCCCGTCTGTGAAATGGGGATGATAGCTCAGCGCCTTGGTGTGCGGTTCAGTGAGATCATTCAAATCCAGTGACCCACCAGCCCTTAGAGGGTGCCCGGCCCATGGCAAGTATTCATGGCATCCGCGCTGGCTGGAATGTAGGAAGGACCCCTCCCTGCAGAGGTAGTTTATCAAGCATACACTAGATGGAGAAGAAATGATAGCGCCCTTCACTTCCCACACGCTTACTCTGTGACTGTGGCTGGATTCCTCCCCTTTGCTATGAGATGCCTCAGGATCCTGGAGCAAGAGATCTCGTTTCTTTCTTTCTTTTTTTTAAGATTTTATTTATTTATTTGACAGAGAGACAGCGAGACAGGGAACACAAGCAGGGGGAGTGGGAGAGGGAGAAGCAGGCTTCCCGCTGAGCAGGGAGCCTGATGTGGGGCTCGATCCCAGGACCCTGGGATCATGACCTGAGCCGAAGGCAGACGCTTAACGACTGAGCCACCCAGGCGCCCCAAGAGATCTCGTTTCTGCAGTTGCAAATGAGAGGCATGGACTTGAGGATGTTGCTGCCCTCCCTGCCCAGGGACAGAGGGGGGTCTTGGGTTCTGGCAACCTTCCAGATCCCCAAGGGCTTCTGCTGCACCTCTTGTCCCTGGGTTCCAGGAGATTCCCCAGGATCCTGGAACAAGATATCCGTCTCTTGTCTAATTAGTGTGAGATAGTTTCCTGATAGTTGAGCCCTGACCTGACGTAAGAAAGGTGTTCATTTTAGGAGGTGTTGACTGCGTTCCTGGCTGGAGAGCCTGTCGTGGTCCGTCTCAGGTGTGGACTCACTTCCATGGCCCTCTGCCCGTATGTCATTTGCTCCTGGGAGGTGCGTGGGGCCGTTTGTTCCTGTCCAGGCTGATTGATGCACACGGAGAGCAGAGACCCGCTGTGTGAACAAGTGTGTGTGTGCGGGGTCCAGACCTGGTCTAGCCCCGTGAGACTGGTGTAATCTGGTGTTAGTACAGGTCTGCCCAAGATGTTTGAGCGGGTTTACACTAGTGTCACCTAGTTTTAACTGATTTGACTCACTTTATGTCAGTTTAAGTGCATTTGTGTCTCCTTGGCTATTCTGAACTCCTTTACCGTTTAATAATAACAGACCCTGATCTTGCACCGGTGACATGTCAGCATTGTGGATTCCAAGTGCTTTACCTACAGTAAGTCACACAATCCTCATACCGGCCCCACAGGTAGATACTGTGTCCTCATTTTACACATGGAGAAACTGAGGCACAGACAGCTTAAGACACTGGCCCCAGGTTTCATGGTTATGGAGGGGCAGAGGCAGGGTTTGAACCTCTTCCTTCTGGCTCCTGAGTGAGCTCTGAACCTCGGTGTCAGGCTCTAGCACTACAGATGAGGATTTGAACCACTTCAAGAGGAGTCGATTTGATCTGAGCCAGTTGTTGTTGCTGCTATAAGCTGCTTTGTTCTGGCTCGATCTGCATCCAGTCCTGAATCTGGCACATTCCAGTGGATGCACAGATCTCAGACCCCGTAGCTCCTTGAAATGGAAGACCACCATATTCGTTTTCTAGGGCTACTGTAACAAACTGCTACAGCTTTGAAAACAAGAGAAACTTATTTTCTGACAGTTCTGGAGATGTGGACAGGCACATTCTCCCTCTGTAGGCTGTTGGGAGAAGCTCCTTCTGGCCTCCTCCTGCTTGTGGTGGCCCCAGGTGTTCCTTGGTCAGATCGCTCCGATCTCTGCATCTGTGGTCACATGGCCTCCCTCCTCTTCTGTGTCCCCTGTGTGTCTCCCATAGGGACACTGGCCAGTGGATTTAGGGTCCACCCCGTTATCAAGGGTGATCTCATTTCAAGATAATTACATCTGCAAGGACTCTTTTTCCAAATAAAGTAACATTCATCAGTCCCAGGGCAAGACATGGACATATCTTTCTCGGGGACTCATCCAACCCATCATGACCACTAAGGTCACATCGCAGTATTTCCCCTTAGGGACCCAGCTCTTAAAAATGACTCTTCCCACTGGATTGGAATTCACCCATCTGTAGGGGTTTTATCACTTTCTGCTCGGAGATGGAAAGGCCAAGTGTAAAATGTGCGGGCAGCCATGGGAGAGCCTCTTGTACTTTTCAAGACCCTTTTATTAACATTCCTAGGTGAGAAGATCTAGACTTCCCGGAAACATCAAGTGAAGTGTGGACATGTTTCTGTAAACAGGCATTCCAAGCTTGGACCAGCCTTCTGAGATGTTTGCTGGTGGTCTCACCAAGCTTCCTATGCCCGGGTGAGCCTTCTTCACTGAAAGTGATGCTGAACTGAAGGAGGATAGATGAGGGGGAGCTGTTAACCCCAAATCTCCCAGTACTCCTGGCTCGGGTTTGCAGGAAGCTGACAATTTAGATGTCGGTGAAGGTGGCACAGTGGGTCATTACTCAGCGCACAGACTTTGCAAGGAAGCAGCACCCAGGGGCCTTTTATACCCAGCTGGCCCCAACACCAGTGATGCAGAAATATTACACAAAAGGGAAAGCTGTGTTTCTCTGTTCGGCATTTTCCCACTTGCACTGACCACTGAAGCCCACAAACACTACCAGGTATGGGAGTCAACTTAGCCCTTGCACAAATTTGGCCTGGGCAGAGGCGTGTGTCCAGGCATTCAGGGCTTGGGCTTGAGGTTCTGTTCGGCCCCCAACAGCTCTGTGGGGGAGCCAGAAAGTCTTTCTGAGTCTTGACTTCCCCATCTGTAAATTGAGATAACTGGATTACCTGGGGGAAAGGCTTATGCTTGGCACCTGCCACATCTGACAGAGAACAGACTGGCGGGCCAGGGTCATCACAAGTTCATGGGCAGTAATTCTGAATGGTCGCTCTGCACGGCTGGAAATCCTACTGTTTCTCCTGGGGCCTTGGTTGTGAAAATGACTTCATGCCTAACCCTTGGTCCTGCACCCGGTCCTCTGTGCCAGTCTCGCTTTGGCAGTGACTTGCTCCCACTCCACTGGAAAAATGGAAACCATCAGAGGAGCCTCCCTGGTCTTTGTATGGCGAAATCTACAAACCCATCTCCCCTTCTCTTCGGCCTCTAGGGTCATTGTCTGTCCCCGCGGCTCTCAAAGCAGCTCTGTCTTTTGTGCTCTGGGTCCCCCTCCCTTACTTTATCAGGGACTTTGCTCCGGGGTAATCCCTTTGCTCTGTATCACCAGGTCCTGCCCTCCTAGCGGTCAGTATCATCAGCACAGACTCAGTTTTGTAGCCTCCATAGTTGGACGAAACCTCCGCATGACCCTCGCATTCCCTTCCAACACTCCCGTTCTCCACTTCCTTTTGCACTAAAACTTTCTGAAAAGTTGCCTATGATCGTTCTCTCCAATTCACTGGCTCCCATTTGCTGTCCCACCCATTCCAGTGGAGCTTCCAGCCTCCCTCTTCCACCAAGACTGCTCTCAGCAAGGTCGCCCCAAGTCCCTGTTGCCAAATCTAGTGGATGTTTCTCTGTGCTCAGCTCATTCGACCATTGGGTGGAATTGCACCCAGGTCAACTCTCCTGTCTTGAAAGACTCTCTCTTATTGGCTGCCTGACCTCTCCTACCTGGCTTTCCTCCTCCCTCCCTGGCCACGCCTGCTCAGTCTACTGTACCATTCCTCCCTCTCTGTCCAGCTTCTAATATGGGGGCGTCCCTGGCTCAGTCCCTTCCCTCTTATCCAGTTGGAGCTGGAAACAATATAAGTCACAAGGTAGCCTAGAGGTCCAAATGTCCCTGAGGCTGCCCAAACTCGGGGGAGGGGAACAGTCTCCGACTCTCAACGACTCTCAACATGGGAGCAGAGCATTTGTGGCCATCTTCAACCCCCCGGGCTAGAAACCCAGAGGTCCTGCTCGATTCCTCCTGTCTCCCACCCCTCCCATCTGCTGCTCCTTCAGTAAGTCCTGTCATCACCACCATCGCCCCCACCCCCGTCAGAATAGGTCTCAAATAGGTCCACTTCTCTTGTCTCCATGGCCACCAGCCTCGTCCAAGCCCCAGAGCCTCTCGCCTGGTCCCACCGTTGCCTCCTGCCTGGTCCCTCTGAACCACTTCCCTGACTCGCCGTCTGCTGTTCTCACTGGAGGGGCCCGAGTGGGCTTTGCTCGTGTGCATCACATTATTTCACTCCCACAGTGACATCTCTCCGCTGGTCAGAAGACAATGCAAGCTCTTCGCTCCAGCCTGGGGGCCCTCCCCGCCTCGGCTCACCCCCCCCCCCTCCCGCCCTCCTCCGTCGCTGCCAGGCAGCCCCTCTGGGCTTCCTTCTGTGTCTCGAATAGACCCACCTGTGCCAGGCTTCAGGACTCTTGGCTTGCACTCTTCGGCTTCCTGGGACACCCCCCCCCAAGCTCCTTCCTGTCCTTCAGGTCTCAGCTCACCTGTCGTCTCGTCCCCAAGGCCCTGGGGGCCACCACATGACTCCAGGGTCCTATGCCGTGTGTATATGTAGAGAGCGCTTCACTAGGAGATACTTGTTTGCTTGTTTATGTGTCCATCTTCATCCGTCAGATTGAAGACTTCGCCGCAGAAGGGCCTGTGTCTGTTCGGCTCCACCCTGAGCTCCCCACGCTGGCCCCAGAGTAAATGACCAGCACTAGTAAATGACCAAGAAACGCTCACTGAGTGAAGGAGAAAATCCGACGGGAAGGCATGGCATGGTGTGGTACCACACATTTCCACACGGCCCGGAACTTTCTCTGCCAGAGCTCCAGCATGCTGTGGCAGCACACCCTTCTGCCTGTCACACAGCCCCAGGGGCAGGGCTTTCCGTCACACAGTCCAAGGGGCCCCGGGAAGGCCAACGTGTCACGACATGGCCCGACATGCACAGCGCGAGGCTTCGCTTGGATCGCCCGGGTGTCACGACTCTCAGCTCTGGACACGTCCGGCTGACCCCAGCTGGCCACAAGGGACCCCCAGCCTTGACCGGAGTGTCATTTGGGACCCAAACAACTGAGCCCCAGGCCCCAAGTGGTGGGCCCTTGGCCGCAGACCTGGGTTCAGCGGAGAATAATGGGCCTTTGTCTTCCCAGAAGGCCCTGCTCAGCCTCCGGAGGAGAATGGCCCATTCTGAGCACCCGGAGCAGCTGTGTGGTGGTGGCAACGGTGAGGGGGATGGGTAAGCCCCGGACTGGGGAGAGGCGAGGAGGCCTGGGCCTCTGCTCTGCTGTGTGACCTTAGGCATGTCACTGTCCCTTTTCGCTTGCACCTCCCTTTGTAGAAAGAGAAGAGCATGAAAGGGCCTCTAAGGAGCATCCCAGTACCAAGGCCCAGAGAGGAACAGTGTCTGCCCAAGGCCACAAGTGAGGGAGGGCAGAATTGCCACCAAGCCCAGGTCACCTGCCTCCCAGAAGGCAGAAGGGCTCGGTGGGTCCTGCGTGACTCCTCACCTGTTGCTCTGCCCCCAGGCCCTTGCAGCAGAATAAGGCAGAGAATAAGGCACCAGGAAGGAGGGGGGCCATGGAAAAGGAAAGCGGGGCTATAGCACCCACCCAGCCCTGCCCTTTTCCTCTCCTCTTTGGCCAAGGCACCCAATGAGTCATGAGATTCCACTGGGGTGGGCTTAGTGCCAAAACCAGTGATGACAAGGGACACCCGCCCCCGCCTCCCAGCCATGCTCTTGGCTCTGCAACCCTCCCCTGCTCTGTGTTCCTGCCTCCTGCGCACAGGCAGGCAAGAACGGGCGGAGAGCCCAAACCCCCAAACAGACACAAACAGACACCTACACACACGCAGACCGTTAGTGAGACAGACCCCGAGTAGATAGGCGGGCAGAGACAATGACAGTCACACAACCATTACGTGCGGACACACAAGTCACCAAGCACCCACATACTGGCAAAGAACAAGCTGCCAACAAGTACCCAGATGCACGCACGACCCAGAGGCGACATGCAGACGGACACACAGGCACAGGGCACACACATAACAGAGAGACAAGCAGATGCAAGCAGACACACCCCACAAACACGATTCAGATGCGCACGCGCGCGCGCGCGCACACACACACACACACACACACACACACACACACACACACAACAAAGGCTCACACGGGTGGCCCACAGGGAGTGATCTGGGGCAAAGGACGAGCCAGATGTCCAGGGCCACACCCCAGCCCCCTGCCCCAGACCCCAACTGAAACTGACCCATGGAAGTGGGCGCTCTGAGTATGGGCTCTTCCGAGGGCAGCCTCCATCTCCCACCCTGAGGATGTGACATCGACCAATACCGAGGGGCCTGCCTTGCAGCCGGATGAATGGAGGTTAGACACAACCAGGGACTTCCCAGCTAGGAGTGTGTCGAGGCCTGTAGGGGGTGACTAAGGGTGGCTAAAGGGAAAGGAGCCAAGTGGTGGCAGGTAGGGAGCCTGCATTCTGGTTGGTGACGGGCAAAAAGTCTGTTCCCCTGAGCCGCAGGTTCCCACTAGTCTTGGTCCTCCCAGGTCCCTGCAGGGAGCAGATGGGCCAGCTCCTGGGGTGTCCCTGCTAGTGCTGAGCCCCCCCAACCACCCCATGCCCTGCAGCAGGGTGACTCCCTGCCCAGGGTCCCTGGCAGGGGGTAACCCAGTCACAGATGCCCGTTGTCCTGGTCCCCTCCCCACCCCCAGGAGCTGGCCAGCTGAGGACATCCCTAGGCTGGGGGAGGGGTGTGGAGTGGTCAGAGAAAGGGCAAAGGGAATTCCCCATGCCTGACGCTTCCCCTCAGTGGGCGGATATGAGGTGCAGGCCTGGGGGTGGGGGAGTCTGTCCAGGTGTCATCTTTCATCCTCCCTGCCCTCAGAGTCCCAGAGCCACGACCAACCTGCCAGAAGAGGGGATTGCGCAACGGAGAGGTAAAAGGTGAAGGCGGGGCCGGGTGGGACAGAAGAGCCATTGTTTGGGGCCCAGGCCAGTCCGGGGAAAGGAAGGGTTTATGCCCCGGGCAGGAAGGGGGGCTCTGCGGGGGGCACCAGCTGCCAGGGCTCTTGCCCTTGGGCCCTGGAGGGGGACAGGTGCCAAGCAGGACGCCCTCGGGGTGGATAAAGGGGGCAGTGCTTGGCAGTGCTTGGCAAGGTGCCTGGGCAGGGCAGACCCAAAGAAGAGTTACGGGGCGGGGAGGTGGCCCCCACACCACACCCACCCCACCCCCTCGAAGGATGAGCCGCCAAGGCAGGGTCCTCCACTATCCTCCAGATTCCAGTCATTCCTGGGAACGGAGGCGGCTTGGGGCGGTCCCAAGCCTGGGGGGGGGGTACTGTGACGGGGGATGGGGGTGGGCATGACTGTTTTTATTGCTGAGGGGTTGGAGAGGTTCTTAGAGATTTTTGCTGCCCACACCCTCCCCATCGGCTCCCAAACTTAACTCCAAAACTCGGAGCTCCGCCTCCCCCAATCTCCCCTTCTCCGCTGGAGCCCCTCAGCCCTGCGGTGAAGCCCACTGGGAAGTCCTCACCGGTGTCTGACCACAATCCTTTCAGCTTCGGTTGGAGTTCCGCCCCCTAAGGGAACGGCTGTCCGCAGAGACCCGGCGAGGACAACCCGTGCTCACTGTGCCTCTCACAGGTCCCAGCTCCTGAGTGACGGGGCCACTCCAGGTGTGAGCCAGCGGGCCCCTCCTCCCGCAGCCCGGCAGCCGGGGCGGCGCTGTGGGCAGGGCGGTGCAAAAGGCGGTCCCGCCCCGCACTCCTCGCTTGACTTTTGAGTGTCCCGTGGTCGCAGGAGCCGGGAGGCGGAGGCGCGCGCGCGGGCAGCCTGGGCACAGCCCGTCACCAGGTAGGGACGCTCCCCCGCGCAGAGGGGAGGGTGCGTATTCAGAAGGAAGGAACAGAGAGGAGGGGGCAGGCGGAGGGAGCAGGGAGGCCTGGCAGAGAGGGGAAAGTGGAGGGGGAGCGGAGGGACACAGAGGAACACAGCTGGGGGGGGGGGGACACCCGTGTCAGGAATGGAGGTTGAAAGAGGGGCAGAGGGACCCAGATAGGAGAGAAGACCTCAGTCCGAGTGTTGAGGGGTGTGGAGCCGGGGCACCAAGAACACCACAATCCCCACCTCCTGTCCTCGAAGGTCCCCAAGCCGGTCAGGGAGGGGCTCGGTTTCTCGCTCAATCCGCTTCCTGCCCGGGGAGGCAGGAATCAAGGTCTTGGACCCTGCTGAACCCTCACTGAACCCCCTTGGACTTGCAACCCCAGAGAGCTGGGAGATCAGTCCCCCCGGGGTGCCAGGGAGTGTCTGCTGCCTCTGACCACCTCTGACCCCTGACATCTGCGCTCCCTGGGCCCAGGAGGCGCCATGTGGCCCTGTCCATTGGGGCTGCTGCTGCTGCTGGCTGGCGAGTCGGCCCTGGGTGCCCGGCGGGGTCGTGGGCGCCGCGAGCTAGCGCCGGGCCTGCACCTGCGGGGCATCCGGGATGCGGGCGGCCGGTACTGCCAGGAGCAGGACCTGTGCTGCCGCGGCCGGGCCGACGACTGCGCCCTGCCCTACCTGGGTGCTACCTGTTACTGTGACCTCTTCTGCAACCGCACCGTCTCCGACTGCTGCCCTGACTTCTGGGACTTCTGCCTCGGCGTGCCACCCCCCTTCCCCCCCATCCAAGGTGGGCACCAGACGGCCAGGAGGGTGGGTCGCTTTGTCAGCCCCAGACCCAGCGGGGCTCAGGAGCAAGGCTGATGCACTGACATTTCCAGGGGAGGCTTTGTAGAATCTGGGAGAGACCCCGCCCCACGGTCTGTGCCTCTGGGAAGTCCCGCTCTGGTCTAACCTGAAT
Source organism: Callorhinus ursinus (assembly GCF_003265705.2). NCBI lineage: Eukaryota > Metazoa > Chordata > Mammalia > Carnivora > Otariidae > Callorhinus > Callorhinus ursinus. The sequence goes on along the minus strand of NW_027397080.1, from coordinate 13,127,125 downwards.
CTTTCCAGCAAGACTGAAAAAGAGAAGATCCTTGATCAGTGGGATTCCCAGCTGGCCCAGGAGAAAGGCAGCCTCCTGCCCTTTCTCCCAGTCCTGTCTCCATGCCAGACCAGGAAGGCGCTGGCCCCTCCCGCTGACTCACCCCAGGCTGATACAGCCCTCAGGGGTTGGTCAGGCTCATCTCAGCCATTCCTCTGCCTTTGCTCACGATTCTCTTCTTACCGGAGGTGGCGCGTCACACCTGGGAGGTGGGGCCGAATCCATTTCTGCTTTCAGCCCGTGTCACCATCCTTTCCCTTTCCCCTGCCCTTGTCCCTGTCCCATACAGGAATCATTTGAATCCCTTCCCCCAGTTCTGTGGGCCTGTGGGTGAGAGACCGAAGGCCTTGCTTGTCATCCCAAAGTGCTGTGTTATCTTAGGGGAGTCACTTGCCTTCTCTGGGCCTCGGCTTCCCCATGCCCCTCCCACTCCCCATCTCCAAGTTTCAAGTCATTTAAATGGCAAAGGCTCCAAGGAATGTTGTGGCTGGCATCCAAGTGAAACAAGAGGGATCCAAGCTGGGGTCACTGAAGAACTTCCCAGGTAGCAATTGGTATGTGACCCTGCAGGAGAGGTCTTAAGTAGTTATAGTTTGACTTCAGTTTCAGTGAGGGTTCGGCCGTGCTTGTGTGCACGTGTGCATGTGCGTGTGCGTGTGCGTGCGTGTGTGTGTGTGTGTGTGTTTGGAGGATTCGGGACACCTGACTTCTGAGGACCTGGCCCTCTCAGCCCATCGTCTCTGGTCCTGGTTCCACTTCTCTTCTCTTCTTCCCTGCCCCCAGGATGTACGCATGGGAGTCGCATCTATCCGGTCTTGGGAACCTACTGGGACAACTGTAACCGTTGGTGAGTGTTTGCAGCTTGGAGGGGGGCTTACCTTGTGGACCCTGTGCACCACAGACTTGGTTCCAGTTCTGTCCTTGTCACTTACTTGCTGAGCCTGTTTCCTTGTCTGTAACACGGGGATTTTTACCCTGCCCATGTCAGCTAATGAAACAACACTCTAACAACATTCCCCAGGAGCGGTCAGCCACGGATGCCTGGTCCCACGTGTGGCCCCTGAGCTGGGAGAGGTTCCCTGTCCCTCCTGGCTCTGGCTGGGCTACTGCCCCTCCCAACCTTTCTCGGAGTCACAGGAGAATCGGAGAAGGGGGCGCCAGGAAGGAAAGCTCTGACTGCAGCATCCGCTGCCCTGGACGGGATGAGGGTCAGGGATGGCTGAGCTGGAGGCCAGCCAACCTGCAGCAGGGCCTTCCCTGGAATGTGGCCCCTCTCCCTCCCCTCCCCATCATTCCAGTGGGAGGATGAAGGGTCAGGGGGTGGGGGGGGCCTCCCTACTCTAGTCTGGGTCCTGAGATGGGAAGCAGAGAGGGGTTGGGTAGGAAGCCTTGAACGCCTGATCGAAATAATGGGGACCCTGTGGTTTTGAGGAGGCGGCCCTGCACCCACTCCACCCCATGGCCTCTTTGTCTGGGACTGAGAGGCCCCAGGGAGGAGGAAACTTTTTGGAATGTATTACACATAAGCTGTTTCCATTGCCTCACCCGTGTGAGGGGTGCTGGGTCACAGTGAGAGCGGGGACTCGTGAGGTTCGGCGTGCATCTGGCTGAGAGAATGCGTGTGTGTATGTGTGTGTGTGTGGTGTGAGTGTGTGTGAATCATGTGTGTGTGTTCAGAAAGACTGAGCTTGCCTACATGATCCTGCTGATCCTGATTAGGATGCCTCTGGGCATTGATGGGTTAACCTCTTTCCCACTCCTATCCCTGGGGCCTGGCCACCCTGGGCCCCTCTGGAATGTTGGAACCTGCTGCCACCAGCCCAGTCTAGACCTGCTTGGGCAGCCCTAGGGGCAAAGGGGGAGGTGGCAGGAAGGAGTGACCAGCCCACTGCCCACACTGGGTGGCCCGGTTCCCTGTGCTTGACACCTGAGTGAGGGTGTGGGGCAATGCCTGTGGGCCGTCCAGGATGTGTGAGACCTCGAGGAATGCTTCGAGAGAGTCAGAGAAGGAAGGGGAACATGAGGAGAGCCTCCCCTCCCACGCAATCTCCTCCAGCCCTTCTCCAGCCCTCCCTGAAAGTGCCCCCGCCCACTCCTGGGACTGAAGAGCCCAGCCATACTGGGTTTGTTCCCCTTGAGGCTCCTTAAAAGGCAACAAGGGAAGAAGGCAGTTTAGCATCTTCTCAGAGCAGAGTTACAAGCTTGTAAAAGCATCGTAGAATTCACAGAATTCCCTGTTTGTCGACACCTATTTGTTAAAGACCTACTATGTGCCAGGCACTGTGCTGGACCAGGTGGACTCAGCCAGATGAGGCAGACGGTTCTTGTCCTTGCAGTGGAGCTTCTGGTTTAATGACGAAGGAGCCCCCACGCAAATAAACATCTTACAACCTGGGACAGATGTGACGGAAAGGGAATAAGGGGGGATCCTGGTTTAGAGTGCAGTGGGGGCAAGGGAAGGCCACTCCGGAAGGGAGGTGGTTATGCTGATACCAGGGAGGTGGCCAGACAAGAAGGGAGGGGGAGAAGCAGCTCGTGGGGAGGCTGGGAGGTGGGACAGATCTCACGGCAGCTGGAGCTGTGACCTGGGGACAGAAGCCCTGAGGAAGGGCAGACCCACAGGTCCGTGGGTCTCGTAAGCCGTGCTGGAGCCATGCAGAGGCAGACAATCTGATAGATGTCGTTGAGAGATCTCTCTGGGGATGGACTGCGGGGTATGCGGTGGGGTGTAGAGAGGCAGGGAGCATGGTAGGAAGCCATTGCCGTGGTCCGGGTGACAGGTGATAAGGGACTGGAGGAGGGTGATGGCCGTGGAGGGGCGAGAGGCAAGTGAATCCAGAACGTTTCATGGTGTGTCGTCCCAGGATCTGCTGATGGCGGGCGCGGGAATGGGGGTACGCCACATACCTGTTGTTTCTGGTTTGAACCCCCAGGGTGGATAAGGCGCCGTGTCCTGAGTTGTGGATGTTCGGGGAGGAGCAGCTTTGGCGGGGGGTGGGGGGCAGTCTAGGCCATTTTAAGTTTGCAATACACCCAGTGGATAGGAGTCTGAAATTCAAGAGACGGGGAGTCCGGGGGTTCCTGGAATGGGAACACTAAGAGCAGACAACGATTCTCAACACCCAAGATGGGCCAGGCCCTGTGCTAATGGCTTTACAAAAGCCTGCCATTAAATCCCTGGAAGGGGGCGATGATTCATTCGGGTCCTCATTTTACAGACAAGAACCTGGAGGGAGAGAGAGAGTTTGAATAGCTTACCTGAGGTCGCATGACTCTCCCGCGAGGGTCAGAGCCCAGGAATTGAATTTCAGGATTTGTGCTCTTCGTCACTTCACGACACTGCCTCAGTCACTCATGCATCCAATAGATATTTCGTGGGTGCCTACTATGTGCTGGGTTTAGTTTTCTAGGCACTGAAGATACCAAGCAAACCCTGCCCACCGGGACCTTAGTGTCTATGAGGAAGCAGGTATAAAGAGAGCAAATAGCTAAACATATAGTGTGTCAGGTAACAACGACATGCTAAGGAGAAAAGAAAACAGGAAAGCAGGAGAGGAAGGTGGCCAGGGCAGGCCCCTCCGAGAAGGTGACTTTTGAGTAAAGACTTGAACGAAGTGAGGGTGAGCCTCGGGGATGTGGGGAGAAGAGCAGCTCAAAGGTCCTGGGGCAGGAGCACAGCTGTTGTGAACAGTCAAGGGGAGCAGTCTGGCTGGGGCCTCAGGAGCCAGGACTTGGGGGAGGGGGTCACCAAGGGGACAGGAGAACAGATCGTGCAGGGACAATCTTGTTAGCAGGGCAGGGACTTTGGCTCTGAGTCTATGATGGGAAGCCAAGGGAGGGTTTTGGGCAAGGGGATGGCATGATATGACTTGGGTTGAACAGGGTCATCCAGCAGCTGTATTAAAAATATACTGAAGTGGGGGTGCAGGGCAGAAGCGGGGAGAACAATGGGGAAGCTGCCGCAGAATCCAGGGGAAAGGTGACTGGCCCATGATGCCTGCAGGACAAATGAGATGTGGTTTGGATTCTGAATGTGTTTTTAAGGCAAAGCCAACAGGATTTGCCCATGAAGCCAATCAGCACGTGAGGGAAGGAGTCAAGGGTGACTCCCAGGCTCTTGGCCTGAGCTTCAGGAAGGATGGGCATTTTCCACGGACTGTAGGGAGAGCAGGAGTGGGAGTGGGGGATCAGAAATTCAGTCCGGGATGTGCTGTTAGACACCCCAGTGGTGATACTGTATAGCGGCAAGATTCTTGGATCTGGAGAGATCTGGGCAGCAGATATAAACTTGAGAACTGTGAACTTGCAGTTGACATTGAGAGCCACCAGGCTGAACAGGACCATCAGGGGTTCGCCCATAATCGCTGGCACAGAATCGCAGGCCTGCGGTGACTTCTGAGGCCCCCTCCCTTCAGAGGATGCCCAGCCCCCCTCACCTCTTCCTTCCGTCCTGCTCTTCTAGCACCTGCCAGGAGCAGGGGCAGTGGGAGTGTGACCAGGAGCCATGCCTGGTGGACCAAGATATGATCAACGCCATCAACCAGGGCAACTACGGGTGAGAGGCCCTGGAAATGTCCCCGCTGGGCACAGACACACACACCTTCCCCCGAGATGCCTGTGCCGCCAGGCACACCCTCACTCAGACCTCATTCACGTGGGCACTTAGCCAGTATGCCTCTCTCCCGCCCATATGCACATACCTCCAGGAGCCCCGGGCATGGAAGGGCTGTGACTTTCATCCCTTCTCTTTCAGATGGCGGGCTGGGAACCACAGTGCCTTCTGGGGCATGACCCTGGATGAAGGCATTCGATACCGCCTGGGTACCATCCGCCCTTCTTCCTCTGTCACCAATATGAATGAGATTCACGTAAGTCCATCCTTGCCCACAATCCTGCCATCTCCCCATCGCTTGGGACCCCAGGAACCCTGGCACGCAGGACCCTGCTCCTCCAAGGGCCTGAGCCTACCCCCCTCCAACAGGCTGTGTGTTCCTGGACAAATCACTCTCCTTCTCTGGGTCTTAGGTTCCTGCCCATGACAAGATGTGCTGCGCAGGAAGAATTGATGCTCAGATTTTGAGTTTTGTGGTCCCAGCACGAGCCCCTTGGTGGCCTCCCCAGCCTGGGAAAAATGCTATTCCTTCCAGTACAGCTGGGTCAGGCCCCAAAGGGCCAGGAGGTCACCTTGGTATTTTGGGAAGGGAAGGACAGATAGTGCTCTGGCTAGCGAGCCAGAATTCTCGGAAACAAATACCGGCTCAGTGGAACCCTGAGGGAGGAGGGGGCTTCTCCTCTATGGGGAGAAAGGGAAACCAGACCTGGAACAGTCAGAGGGTGAGGAAGGGGAACTTCAGAGGGTCAGGGCGGGGGCACAGGCTGCAGGGTCTGTCCCTCAGTGCTGGGCAGGGAGGAGGCAGTCGGCCAGAGCAGCCCTCCCTGCAGAGGGACTTGGGCTCAAGGCTAGGATGACCAGACCCTGCCCCTGCCCTCACTCCCCTGGGCCTCTGCTATTTTCTGCCTCCTCTATTTGCCTTGGCCGCCTGCCCGGTCACAGGACCTTACTCCTTCTTCCCTCCCCTGCCCTTTAGGGCCTGAGGCCCAAGGTCCTGGTAGGAAGGAGGAAGTGTCAGATCAGAAGGTGCAGAGGAAGAATAAGGCAGGGGTTAAGAATGGAAAGTGGGTGACCCTGGCCTGGCCACTTCCCTGCAGGCTTCATCTGTACAACGGGACTAGTCACCCCCAGCTGACACAGGGGAGGCACTAAATGGTGCTTGGTCTTCCACTGAGTCAGTGTGGAGATTGCTGGAATCCCTCAGCAGCAGGAATACTTGAGAACAAACCGCAGAAGGCCCTGGACTCTTGGTGGCCCTTCAAAGGCAATGGGCCCCTGAGGGGTCGGCCAGGCCAGAGGCAGGAGGCAGACGGAGTGACTTTTGCTTTGCAGACAGTGCTGCGCCCGGGGGAAGTGCTGCCCACAGCCTTCGAGGCCTCTGAGAAGTGGCCCAACCTGATCCATGAGCCTCTGGACCAGGGCAACTGTGCAGGCTCCTGGGCCTTCTCCACAGCAGGTATGGCCAAGGGCGGAGGCTGACGCAGCGGGAAAGGACAGCCAAGGCCTGAGCCCCCTGACGGCCCTTCTGCCTCCCCCCACCAGCCGTGGCGTCCGATCGCGTCTCAATCCATTCTCTGGGGCATCTGACTCCTGTCCTGTCACCCCAGAACCTGCTGTCTTGTGATACCCACAACCAGAGGGGCTGCCGCGGGGGGCGTCTCGACGGTGCCTGGTGGTTCCTGCGACGTCGAGGGTGAGCAGCAGAGGGTGTGGGCAGGGGAGGGGATGTGAAGCCGGGGCCTCAGGAAGGCAACCCGCAGGAAGGGCCTGGGCCGTGCTCATCAGGCTCATTGCCCTTGCTCCCTCCTGCTTCTCCTCCAGGGTCGTGTCTGACCACTGCTACCCGTTCGTGGGCCGTGAGCAGGACGAGGCTGGCCCGGCACCCCGCTGTATGATGCATAGCCGGGCCATGGGTCGGGGCAAGCGCCAGGCCACCGCCCGGTGCCCCAGTAGCCAGGCCCATGCCAATGACATCTACCAGGTCACTCCGGCCTACCGCCTCGGCTCCAATGTAAGTTTGTGCTTGGTTGAGGGGGCAGAGGCAGGGGAGCTGGGAGATTGGCCAGAGACTAGAGACTCACCCCTGATGGATACTCTCCTCCCCCCCTCCCAACCCTCCAGGAGAAGGAGATCATGAAGGAGCTGATGGAGAATGGCCCTGTCCAAGGTAAATGCCCCTCATCCTGCCCCCTGGTTCCAGAAGCTTGTGTCTGCTTGATACTGGACACAGCACAGCAGCACAGGTGGTCTGTGGAGCACCGAGCAGCAAATCCACTGGGGCTGGGAGTCAGGGGGACCCGGTCCCCTCCCCGTGGGCGGCACCCTGTGGGGGCACTTAGAGTCTTGGTATGGGTCTGGGCGCGCATCTCCAGGCCTGTGCTGATGGGCTGAGCCGGCCCTACTCTGACCTCGGCCCACAGCTCTCATGGAGGTGCACGAGGACTTCTTCCTGTACCAGGGTGGCATCTACAGCCACACACCAGTGAGCCTTGGGAGGCCAGAGCGGTACCGCCGGCATGGGACCCACTCGGTCAAGATCACAGGGTGAGGGGCTGGGGCGGGGCAGAGGGGATGGGGGAGCAAGGCTTGCACTAGGGGCTCCGAGCCAGCCTGGAATCCCTACTATCTCTCTGCGAAGCCCCATTTCGCAGAGGAGGAAATCAAGACATAAAGGAAGGAGGGTCTTGCCCGTGTCACACATAGAGGTGGGGGCCTTTTAAGGTTTTCTAGGAACTGTTCCTTCCTTACACACGGGGATAAAATAACTCCCTTGAAAGACAGACATGGATCCCAGGGGTGGCTCAGCCTCTCCCCATCTCAGCACCTACCCCAACTCTGCCTGACCCACGGACTCCCACCCCCAGTCTTCGGTTCCCCACCGGATATACCCAGAGATGTTCCAGTCACTGATTTCAGTGGTCCATTCCATGAAATGTCCTTTGCAGTGGGAGTGTGGGGCCTCCAAAGTACCCATGTTCTTGGAGTCTCTTCCTTGTGGTTCCTGGCACCCACCCCTCCCTGGCTCCCCAAGTGAGGAGGGAGCGCAGGCAGATGTGTTAGATCCCAGAGAACTGGTCCCCAGGATGTGGGGCCCTGCAGGGAGGCCCAAGTTCTCCCCCTTTCTGTTCACCCCCTTCAGTTATCCCTTTGGCACCCTCCCCCACATGGGTGTGAGTACACAGACTTCCAGAGGTGGAGACTGAGGGCGGTAGAGAGAGGGATCTGGTAGGGGAAGGCCCTTGGGGTTCCAGCCCCTGAAAGCGGGTGGAATCAGCTCCCTTCTCCCTCCATGGCGCTGCCCCCTCCCCCCCCCCCCCCCCCCCCCCACCCCCGCCAGGTGGGGAGAGGAGACACTGCCGGATGGAAGGACGCTCAAATACTGGGTGAGTCCCTGCCGGGTGCCCTGCGGCCGCTGCCTCCTCCCCCTCCCCCTACGCACGGCCCCCCCTCACCGCCCCTCCTCATTCCCAGACGGCGGCCAACTCCTGGGGTCCAGCCTGGGGCGAGAGGGGCCACTTTCGCATCCTGCGCGGCGCCAACGAGTGCGACATCGAGAGCTTCGTGCTGGGCGTCTGGGGCCGCGTGGGCATGGAGGACATGGGGCACCGCTGAGGCCCTGGCACCGAGCCGGGCCGGCCGGCGGAAGAGCCCCTGGGGGCGCCCGCCCCGCCCCTCCCGACGCAGCTCCGGGCCGCAGGCGGGCGCCTGGGGTCTAATCCCCGCGCGGGTTCCGCTGACGCAGGGCCCGGCCTGGGAGCCGCGGGCAGGCGAGGCTGGCGGAGCCCCCAGACCTCCCAGCGGGGATTGGGCAGGGCCTGGCCCGGGAGGAGCGGGCCTGAAGATCCCAGGCCCAGGCACCCCCCTCAAGACCACTAAAGCCAGGACACTCCCAAGTCTCCAGCCCCACCACCCTATCCCACCCCACCCCTGTACTTTTATTCTCCAAAGATATTTATTTTTCTTTTCACTGTTTTAAAAATAAAAAGAGTACTGATCACTGTGGTACCCTGGAACTTTGGGGAGTGGAAAGCCAGGCCGGAGATGGTGTGGCAGGTGGCTAGACAGCAGAAAGGACTGCCCAAGGCCTTGCTGGTTGGCCGGGGTGGGTGGACTAGAAATCTTAGCCTCCATTCAGCCCTAATTGCCAGTGGCTCTGGGCGCTGACCCACTTGGAGGTGGGGCATGGGTGGCCTGTCCTCTGGCCCCCAGAGAGACATGGGCCCGTGGGAACCACCTTTCAGACGCTGAGTCAGCGCTGCCTGGTGGGGGAAGCCATACCCACCGATCAGCAGAACTGGCGCCGGTGCCCAGCAGGCAAGGGGGGCACAGCCCCACAGAGGCTGGAGCCTCTGTCTCTGCAGATCAGCCTCTCCAAACCACCCAGGCGAAGGCTGCCTCCCCACCCCCACCCCCCACCCTGAGCCGGCCTCTCTGAGCCCTCTTCCTACCCCACCTCCCTGGGCTCCCAGTGCCAGCCCAGTCCTGGGCCCACCTTTCAAGGCCATCAGGACCCACTGCCCCAGCCTCCTCGCCAGAGCTTCTTTCCCCAGTGGGCAGGCAACCCCGGTGTCCTCACCGCCCCCACATGTCCTGCAGACTGACAGGCATTTGCACATGCTGTTCTCCAGTCTAGATGCCCTTCCGTTCCATCTGCCACTTGTCCCACTATTTCGAAGCCAACTCCAGGGTTCTTTCATTCAGATAGTAGCCGAGGGGGCTGTTGAGGTGCCAGGGGTTTTGCAAGGGACCCATGCTTTCCCAAACCACGCCCCCGCCCCCCTGCATGGCCTCAGCACCTCCTCCCTGGACTCATCTGGCCCTGCCCTTTCACCCAGTATTTCCCTTATCTGAGAGCCTGCCTTCCTCCTCTCGGCTGGAAGTTCCTTGAGGGCAGGGACTGGGTCTGGTCCATCAGGGGTCTTGTCCATCCCCGTACCCACACCTGGCATAAGGTGGCATTACCGTTTGTGGAACGGGTGAGTGAATATGCCCTGTTCTTCCCCCTCCACTCGCCTCCCAAGACCCCCAGCCCAGCCCTCTGGGCGCTGACGTCCCCAGCCCCAGGGGACCGGAAGGCAGGGGGAGCCCGCGGGGTGGGGGGCAGCTGGAGGTCCTCCGCCAGGGCAGCAGCCCCTCAGGGCCAGCCGCCTCCCGGCATCACCTGAAAAGAATGCGGGGCTCCCGATAAGCGGCCGCCTTTGTCTTATTTCCTGTTTGCCAGGACGTCCCTGGCTGGCTCCCCTGGCCGGTCCGCCCGTCCCCAAAGAGCCAAGGCCGCCCCCCCCCCCCGCCCCCGGGACGAGGGCGCGCGGGGAGTCCCGAGCAGGGGCGGCGGGGGCGCCCGTCCACCTCTCCCCCTGCGCCGCTTCCGCCGCGCGGGGGACGCGCCCGGCTGCTCCCACCCCGCTGGAAAAACCCCCGTCCAGCCTGGAATTTTCTACAAGGACCTTTGGCGGAAGCAATGCGGGGTGGGGAAGGGAGGGGACCAGGGGCGCGGTCGCGCCCCGAGGAGGCTCAGGCTCTGCCAACCTTGCTGGGAGGAGCGACCGGCGCAGGGTGGTCGGCCCAGCCTTTTCTCAGTTCTGCCCGAGGCCCACCGAGGAGCCCCAGGCCCGCCTGGCCACCCTGGAGCAGGGGAGGGTGCGGGGGAGGGCTGGGCCAGTGCCTCAGTACTCTCCATCAGCCACCCCGGCAACTCTGCTGTTGGGAATGGGCAAGGGAAGCAAACTTTTAGGGCCCCCAACCCACACCTGCCCTTGGATGGTTCATGAAGACATCCTGGCATCCTGGTCCCTTGCTCTGTGTCCTGAGAGTAGTCCCTTCCTCTCTCTGGGCCAAGGGCTTGGGTCTTTGGACAGACCTGGGTTTGAACCCCTGCTCTGTCGGTTACACTGGCCATGCGTCATCTTGCCATCCCAGAGCCTCTGTTTTTTCTCTTTAGTGGGGATGATAGTACTCATATCCTGGTGGTGTTAGGAGGATTACAGGAGGCAAAGTGCCAAGCACAGAGCACAATGCTTGGAACCTATTAAGGGCTCAATAAATGGCAACAGCTATAATCATTTTAAGGGCGTTGGACTTGATAATGCAAAGGCTTTTCGTAATGAGCTCAATAAATATTGAGTGCTTAACCACAGCCTTCTGCTAGCACATTGTTCTGAGTGCTTTACATATATGATCTCATTTAATCCTACAAACAGACAAACTCCTATTTCCTTATTTTGCAGATAAGGAACAGAAGCATAGCGGAGTCTGAATGTTGGTTGCTGCAGGATTCAAACCCAGGCGGTCTGAATCCTCACACTAATCCGTCTTGTATTAGTAGTGTGGGTGATTGGTAGTGATAGTCCAATGTCCCTTCCCAAGTCCTTTCCCTAGTTGGAAAACTCATTCATCCTTTAAAATTCAGCTGAAATATTCCTCCTCTGAAAAGGCTCTCGTGGCCCCCATCTTCCGGCCCACCAGGGACTCCAACATATATCCTTGGCAGAGACAGAGTACCTGTTGACAACCTTTGTTCCCACAAAGGGATGAGGCAGGAAGGCCTTTTTTCTCTTAGCCCCATCCTTTCCTATCCACTAAATGTTCTGCCTGGGCATTCATTCTGGTCTCCTGTGGGGTTCTGTGGGGTCCCAGGGCACCTGACTTTTGTCTCCCTGGAGCTGCTGAGTTACATCGCTTCTCGAGCACTGATGCCTCACATCTTCCTGGTATCTTGCCAAAGCCCTGTCCTTGCCTGGTGCCCATTAAGGGAAAGGAATTCATGCTTACTGAGCCTGCAGTGGGCCAGGCCTTGGGCTGGGCGCTTCACAGCTTTAGGTCATCTGATGTTAGGCACACCGCTGTGAGAAAGTATATCTTTGGAAACCAATGCCAACCGAGGTGACTCTCCAAATCTAAGGGAGAGGCGAACTTCTAGATTGTGAGCAGAGCTAGTGGGCCCAAGCACTGCCAGAACCAGGGACCCGAATACTGCTGGGACGACTGATTGTCTCTCTCCTCAGCCTTTCTCTCTACAAACTAACTGCCATGAGGAAGGACATGGGGCCAGTGACAACTCCTGAACCTTTCGGCCCAGAGGCATTTTCTCAGTTCCGAGTCATAAAAAAAAAAAAAAAAAAAAAAAAAAACCCAGAACAGACCAGGGAAGGCTTCTGATTGGCCTGGCTGGAGGAGGGTGTCCACCTGTGGGCCAATCACCTGTAGTTGGGGGACGGGATCATAGGAGCAAGGGACTGTCCTTGCTGAAACAGTATTTGGAGGAGGAGGAGATCCCCAAAAAAGGAGAGGGGTGCTGTACCAGGGGAAGGGAGCAAAGCCGAGCAGATGGCAGAATAATGTCCACCACAGCTAGGGACTACTGTTACTGCCATTTGATTGACAAGGAAGTTGAGGCTCAGGGAGGGGGGGGTGACTGGTCAGGTCATGCAGTGGAGAAGTTGTTGAGCTGGATACAGACCACACTGCCTTCCAATGAATTTGTAGATCAAGCTAGAGAGATACCTTTGTAAGTCAAAGAGGGATTCCTACCCCCCGACACACACCCAGCTTCTCACTGCTGAACCCTAGGAAATAACTTCTAGAATTCTACCCACTTCATGAAAATTCTGTGACACTAACCTGGGAGGCAGTCTCTTCCCAAAGTGAAGCAAGGCTGAGTCCTAGCAGCCCCTGGAGAGCGGAGTCCTGCTTCCTGTTCCAAGGGGCTCAGCGTGGCTCACATCTCACAGCAATGAGATGGTCAACAGAATATGTCACTTTATAGATCAGAGAGATGGGTGCCAAGTGAGCCATACTGGACATATGCGCTATAGGTAAGGACTGTTATTACCCCCATTTACAGGGAGGAAACCAAGGCTGGGGGGGAGGGTCAGAGGGAAAGTGAAGTGGCTCCCCCAAGGACACATTGCTAGGAAGTGGTAGAGAACTTCCGTCGTCAGGCCCCCAAAGCCTGGGTTTTCCCTACGCTCTGTCCTTGTGCACACGCAGCCCCTCTTCATCTCGTACCCAAGCAGCTCTGTGGCCTCCAGCTCCGGACACATGAAGTTTGGGGCTCACAGAAGCTACTGTGTCAGGGGGCACTTGGAGGGAGGAGGAGTGAAGTGGGTCATGAACACTCAGGTCAGCTTGGCCTGGGGCTGCAGGGAGGTGTCAGAGTCTGCAGAGTGGGAGCCAAATCACTGCTCATCCTGGAAAGCCAAGTTCAAAAGCCTCCTCCTCTGAGAAGCCTTCCTGACTCTGTATCGTCATCATCGGTGCTCTGAGCTCCCACCCCCACCCTACTTTCTCCAGCACAGTACCCCTTCCTGACTGTAGGCTTCTCTGTGCTCTCGGTATCACCCAACCACTACTGGGCACGGAAGAGACACAGGAGCTGTTGGTTAGGAGAGAGGAGGAATCAGTGAATGAATGGATGGGCCCTGGCAGGACCAGGGGGCCTGGTCGCCCTTGGCAGCAGGGCCCCCTAGTGGCCGAATCCACAGGTTGCCCTGCCACAGCCCAGAGAGAGAGTGAAGAGAAGGCAGCCAAGCGGACTCACAGAACTGAGCAGCTGTTGTGTGTTGTGTATTTTACATACATTCCCTCCTCACTGCCCTGTGAGGACTGGAGACTGGCCCAAGGGGACAGAGAAGGAAGGGGCAGAGCTGGGAATGGATCTCAGTCTTGTTGGCCTTCTGCACCTCTCCCCCAGATGTTGTGCCCCTGCCTGTGGCCAGGAGAGGCCTTGGCTCTGAGGCTTCCCTCACCTGTGGCACCATTCTCCCCTCCTGCCTCCACTCAGGCTGTCCTCTCTCCCCTCAGCAACACACATTCCCTTGGAAAGCCTCTAACTCAGAGCCAGACACACTCAGGCTCAAATTCCAGCTCCCCTGGACTCCCTGAAGTTCACTTTCCACTCTGAACCTCAGGTTGCCAGTCTGTAAAATGGGAACAGTGATCTGTGCTATCCCTGTGAGCCCTACACTGAGGCTTCCCCTAAGAATGAGGAAATGAGGGAAACAAGCTGGGCCCACTGAGGGTCAGACAGAAGAAACTGGTATGTTATGAATCAGAGCAGAGATGTCCAAAGTCACTTTAAAGGGCCAGGCTGACACGGTCCTGCCGCAGCTGACGGGCATTAGGTGAGAGTATTGATCCATCTAATGTAGTAAAGCATCCTCAGACAAAAGTGAGTCCCCATGACCCCAAGATACTGAGTGCATCCAGGAAGAGGCAGCTCTGGCCATTGGACCGGTAGCCACGGTGAGCATGTGTTGAAATGGTCAAGGTGGGTGTTACCGATGGGCTTTGAGTGGTTCCTTTCCCCACGGCAGGACGATGCTCTGGACACCTGCATGTGGTGGCTCTCTTAACCTGGGGCCATTAACCCAGGGTCTCAGCCTCAGTCGTCTTTGAGAGTAGGCAGATCTAAGAGTGAGCCAGGAGGGGGAAAATAGGGAGAGGTGGGGCCTGTGGCCAGCACGAGTCAGGGAGTGCACACCTGCCTAAAGGTATTCCCAATCGATGACTTAAAAACACGATGCCAGCCTGCATCACTCAGGGCCCCAATAGGCAACAGATGGCATGCTCTAATTAGGGAAATCGGTGCAGAGCTTATTTCCAAAGGGACTAATGACAAAGCAGGGTGTAGGAGAGTCACAGGAGAGAGGGGAAGATCCTAGGGGAGCAGCAGCTGAGTTTTTAGCCCTAGACCTGCAGGGTCAGAGGTGACCAGGACTCAGATGGAAAGAGCTTCCAGAGCAGAGGTGCCCTCAGGGAGAGCTGGGGAATAAATACCTCAACCCCTGCACTCTTCCCTCTGTCTCACCCCCTGCTGGGGCCCCCATTTACCAAAACCCCACAGGACCCTCTGCCGTGGACTTTTAAATGAACAAAAATACACTTCTCTCTTGTTTAAAGCACCGTTTTCAGAGTCTTTGTAAGATCAGCCCAACCCTAACCATATGATCATAAAAGAAAACTTCTGCCAAGAAGATATAATAATCATGAATTTATGTGTCTCATGAACTTATATTTATTTTGGTGAAACCATATAGAGCAAATCTGGCAGAATTGTCAGGAGAAAGTCATGAGTCTATAAACAAAGTGGGAAGTGTTAATTAAACTTTCGTAAAACCAATGGCTCAAGTAGCAAAACATTAGTAAGGATAGGGAAGTTTGAACAATATAATTAAGGAGCTTCCTCTACTAGGTAAACATAAACTTCACAGCCCCCCACACAGAATACTCATTGTTTTCAGGCTCAAATGGAACATTTAAAGAAATACCACGTAGGTGGCATAAAGAAAGTTGACGATTTTTTCAAAGAATCAGTATCACTGCCCTGTTCTCTAATTCCAATGTCATAAAATCAGAAACCAACAATAAAAAGTTAGCCAAGGAAATCCAATACGTTTTGTAACTTAAATGCTCATTTCTACATAATTCATGAGATAAGGAGAACCTCATAATGGAAATTACAAGATATTTAAAACTGAATAACAATAAAGCTAAAGTGGAACTTGGAGGGAAAATTCTAGCCTGAAGTGTATTTATTAAAAACAGGAAGGGCTGGGGCCCCTGGGTGGCTCAGTCGTTAAGCGTCTGCCTTTGGCTCAGGTCATGATCCGGGGGCCTGGGATCGAGCCCCGCATCGGGCTCCCTGCTCGGCGGGAAGCCTGCTTCTCCCTCTCCCACTCCCCCTGCTTGTGTTCCTGCTCTCGCTATCTCTCTCTGTCAAATAAATAAATAAAATCTTTTAAAAAAATAATAAAAACAGGAAGGATTGACAACAATGAAATAAGTGTCTAACTCGAGACTTTAGGAAAAGACCATCAGAAAACTCGAAGATAGCCGAAAAAAGGAAATAATAAAGCAGGAAAGACCGCTTTGGAAACCAACAAAAAGTTGAGCTCTTTTAAAAAAGGGTTAGTAAATTCTTTTCAAAGCCTCAGTAAAATAAACAAATTATTAACACATACTACACAATATCGGGAACAAAAAGGAGGGGACTGGAGATGCAAACAAGGTTTTTTAAAAAATCACTTAAAAAACACCATGGGGGTCTTTGGTTCTGGCAGGTTGTCAAATGAAGATAATAGGAAAAACCCAGGAAATGAACCCAGAAGGAAGAAGTAGCTTGCAAGAAGTGGAGAGCAAAAAAAAAAAAAAAAAAAAAAAAAAAGATTAAGCATGGGAAATTCAAATGAGCATATGAGCATAAGAACAATTTTACAGACTGATTTGAGGAACAAAATAAACAAGATAAGACTAAAAACTAGGGAACAATCAAATTATAGGCAGGAAGCTATGATCAGGGTTTAAAAGTATTCTAAGGCCCTGATTCTTCTAGAGGAGGATATTGATTAACGTTAGACTTTGTTAAGTTGAAGTGTGCATGTTAAAAATCTGAGCATGACTAATGAAAGAACAGAAATAGAATGTATTCTAAACCCGCAGAGAGGAAACAAAGGGCATGAAGACAATCCAACCCGTCTACCTCCAGGCAGGAAGTGACAAATAGAAGAAGCAAAAGAAAAGTTTGGTGTGGCTGCCAGTTTCCAAGATGGTCTCAGCGACCCCTGCCTTCTGGGACCTATGCCCATGTGAAGTTTCCTCCCATAATGTGTGCGTGGGACTTAGTGACTTGTTCCTGTACCATAGAATATGGCAGAAGTGATGATATGTCACTTCCAAGCAGGGCTGGCTTTCTGGGAGTACAACCCATGCTTTCACAAAGGGCACTGTCCCCAGAAGGGCTCCATGCTTGGTTTAGTGCTCTGCTCTCACTGACTTGAAGTTCCTAATAATTTTTTATTTTATTTTATTTTTTTAAAAGATTTTATTTATTTATTTGACAGAGAGAGACACAGCGTGAGAGGGAACACAAGTAGGGGAGAGGGAGAGGGAGAAGCAGACTCACTGCTGAGAAGGGAGCCCGATGCGGGGCTAGATCCCAGGACCCCGGGATCATGAACTGAGCCAAAGGCAGACGCTTAACGACTGAGCCACCCAGGTGCTCCCCTAATAATTTTTTAATAAGGGACCCCACAAATTACGTAGCCAGTTTTACTTTCAAGTTCAGGTCCTAAATAGGGCTGCCAGATAAAATTCAGGAAGACCAGTTAAATTTAAATTTTGAATAAGCAATGAATAATTTTTTAGTATGAGTATAGCCTGTGAAAATATTGAAATATTATCTGAAATTTAAATTTAACTGGGCATCCTATATTTTTATTGGCTAACTCTGGCAACCCTAATAGAAAAGACCCATGGCTTTCATTTTTGGTTGCTCTCTCTGTGTGTGTTATCTCTTGGATCACTCACTCAAGGGAAGCCATATCACAAGCCATGTCACAAGCATGGAGAAGTTCAGGGGGCGAGGAACTGAAGCCTCCTGCCCCTAGCCATGGGAATGAACTTGGAAGCAGATCCTCAACAGACCCTTCAGATGGCTGTAGCCCAGCCGACAGCTTGACTGCACCCTCCCAGACACCCTGAGCCAGAATCACCTGGCTACGTGGTTCCCAGATTCCTGACCCTAAGAAATGAGGTGAGATAATACATGTTTGTTGTTTTGAAATGCTCAGTTTGGGGGTAATAATACACGTGGTAAATGGAAAACACAAAAGAGGCATTAGAAATAAAATTTTAAAAGCCAATAATCACAACAAATGTAAATGGACTGGTTTCACCAGTTGCTAGATTATCAGAGGGAGAGAAAAGCCCATAATCGAGCTGTATGCTTGCTGTTCGTAAGAGACATATCTAAAACAGAGCTATGGAAATACTGAAAGCAAAGATATGAAAAAAGACACCATCCATTGTCTGACCAACAATGTGCCTGAAACCTTTTGCACTTCGCTACTGAGGACGCCCAAGTTTTTTCAGGGACTAGGCAGAAATCTGTTGGTCCAGGAGGAGTGTCTGTCCCCCAGCCCCAGTTTATTTCTCGTGATGTCAAAGTACCAGCCGCAGAGGAGGAATCACGATTTAGTTGAAGCCAATTGTAGAACCTCTTTTCTCTCCATTTGGTGATTAGGGAAAAGATGCTCATGTGCCCCTGTTCTGGAAACTGGGAGGTAAAGGGAAATCTGAGAAGTGCTTTTTTCCTTTCTCCTTCCTGGTGCCTGGACACAATGCCTCAACATGCAGCAGCCCTTTTGCAGTCTTGACATAACCGTGAGCACCAAGGCCCGCAGGCTAATGCTGATGGAGAGGAGACACCAAGCAAGCCTGGGTACCCGATGGCATCATGAAGCAGCTAAGATAATGCCAACAATGGCCTGACTTCGGGACTTCTGTTACTTAAAGAAAACATAGCCCAATTTATTTCAGGCTCTGTAGTTGGGTTTTGTTACTTGCAGCTAAAAGCATTTCTAATAGACACAGCAGGCAAATACTAAACCAAAGGGAGCTGGTGTAGCTTTATAAATATCAGACGAAATGGACTTTAAGTCAAAAGGCATCATTATGGATAAGAGGGGCATTACATAGTGATTATTAAGAAAAATGTTACCAGGGAGATATAATTCTGAACTTCTTTGAACATAACAGCCCAGCCCACAGATTACGTAAAGCAGAGTCTGGGGGCGCCTAGGTAGCTCAGTCAGTTAAGCATCTGCCTTCAGCTCAGGTTATGATCTCAGGGTCCTGGGATCAAGCCCCACGTCAGGCTCTCTGCTCAGAAGGGAGTCTGCTTCTCCCTTTCCCTCTGTGCTCTCTCTCTCTCTCAAATAAGTAAAAAAAAAAAATCTAAATAAAATTAAAAAAATAATATAAAGCAGAGTCAGCAAACTTCTCCTATAAAAGGACGGATAGCAAATATTTTAGACATTGTAGGCCATCCAGCCTCTGTCTCAACTACTCAACTTTGCCATTGTAGTAAGAAAAAAGTCACAGAGAATGCATAAACAAATGAACATGGCTGCGTTCCAATAAAACTTTATTTACAAAAACAAGGAGTGGGCCAAATTTGGTTCAGACCACATAGTTTGATGACCCCTGATAGGAAGTGACAATTGAAGCAATTTCAAAGAGACATGGTTGGATCCATAATCCTCCTGAGGATCTTATCTTTCCTTTCTCCATAGTTACTAAGTCAAGTGGCCATAAGATTAGTAAATATGTAGAATATTTGAATAACACAATTAAGAAGCTTGATCAAACAGAAAAATTAGCATTCTTTTCATCCAGTGTGAGAACGTTTACAGAAATTGTTCCCATACTAGGTCATGAAGCAAGTCTGCCAAGGAGTGAACTGATGTCACATAGACCATTTTCTACAACCACAATCCACCGAAATGAGAAAACGATAACAAAAAGGTAAACTTATGTTTGAAAGGCGCCTGCGTGGCTCAGTCAGGAAGGCTTCTCTTCCTGGAGAAGATCAACAATTTAAAGTTGTTTGTTAAGCGTCTGCCTTCGGCTCAGGTCATTGATCCCAGGGTCCTGGGATCAAGCCCTGTGTCGGGCTCCCTGCTCAGCGGGGAGCCTGCTTCTCCCTCTCCCTCTGCCTGCCACTCCCCCTGCTTGTGCTTTCTCTCTCTCTGTCAAATAAATAAATAAAAATCTTTTTAAAAAACTAAAAAATTAAAAAAACTAAAATCTCCAAATATTTAATGAGACAAAGAAAAAATACAAAATATAAGAACTGACTGACAATGAAAGCATTACATTTTTGAAGTTTCAGTGCAGCTAAAACAATCCTTGAGGGGGTGTGCATCCTTTTAAATGCCTATATTCAAGACTGTGGCTTAATAAAGATTGTACATTAGTGACTTGAGCATTCAATTTAGGATGCCAGAGAAAGACAACATAATAATGCCGCCCCCCAGTAGCAGGAAATAATAAAGATAAGAGAAAAAAATCAATAAAACAGAAAACAAAGAACCATACAGATGATCGATAAAGCAAATGACTAATAAAAAGATACATTTGTAGCAGGACTGATTAAGAAAAAAGAGAAAAGGCCCAAATAAATAATGAAAAGAGGGAGTTAGCTAGAGAAAGATTTTTTTCCACCATAAGAAAAACTTTGTACAAATAAATTGGAAAATGAAGATGCAGTGGGTAAATATCTACAAAATATAAGTGATCAAAACTGACTTAAGGAATGGAAATGAGAAATAAAACATGATACTAAAGAAACAGTTGTTCAGATTGTTCTTTTAAATCTCTCCTGGACCTGTAGTGATCATATCCTTTTCATTCTTAGTATTTACTTATTTGTGCCTTTCCTTTTATATATATATAAATCAGCCTTGGAGGTTTTACTATTTTATTAATCTTTTCAAAGAACTCGCTTTTGGCTTCATTAATCCTCTCAGCTGTATCTTTGTTTTCTGTTTTATTAAGTTTTGCTCTCATCTTCATCATTTCTTTGCCCTGCTTTCATCAGGTTTATTCTCTGGTTCTTTTTAAATTAAGGTATAGACTTTTTCAGCGTCCCTGTCAGTCATTACTCCCATTGTCCCAGAGAAAACCACTATTCTGACTTCTGTTGTTGTAGATTAATTTTGTTTGCTTTAAAAACATTTTTTTAAAAGATTTATTTATTTGAGAGAGAGAGAGAGAACAAGCGAGTGAAAGAGCATGAGCTGGGGGGAGAGGCAGAGGGAGAACCTCACTCCCCGCCGAGCAGGGAGCCCGATGCAGGGCTCGATCCCAGGACCCTGGGATCATGACCTGAGCTGAAGGCAGACGCTTAATGACTGAGCCACCCAGGCGCCCCAATTTTGTCTGCTTTTAAGTTTCATGCAAATAGAATTATAGAGTATTTACTCTTCCTGGCTTCTTTCACTCAACATTCTGTCTATGAGCTCCCTCCGTGTCATCGCCTGTTACAATGGCTGTGTGTCTCTGTGTATGATGTGTTTTGGTGTGTAGCATCCCATTGTATGAACAATGCTACAACTTATTCACGCACTCAACTGCTGATGAACATTTGGGTTGTCTCCAGAAGTGTGTTTTTAAATTTCCAAACATGTTGGAATAGTTTCTTGTTATCAATTCTTAAAAGCATTTTGGTCAGAGAAAATGGTGTGTGTGACTGGTGTGTAAGACTTGCTTTATGGCCTGGAATGTGGCTCAATGTTTGTTAAATGGTCCACGTGTGCTTGGGAAGAATGAGTGTTGGGTATTGGCTTCTCTTTATGTCAGTAAGTTGAGCTTGTTTACTGTGCTGTTTAAACCTTGCATGCCTTTCCTAATTTTTTTTCTGATGAGAAACAGCACTCAATAATGAAGAGAGGTGTTTTAAACTATCCCACTTAGAACTGTGTATTATTACTATTAAAATATTTAGCTTGTATCTACCACATTACCTTTTACTTTCTGTTTGTCTCACTTTTGCTCTGCATTTCGTTCTCCTTCCTTACCTTTTTAAAAGTAGACTGTTTTTTTTTATTTTATATAAATATATATTTATTTATTTACTGAGAGAGAGAGCATGAGCAGGGGGAGGGGCAGAAAGAGAGGGAGAAGCAGGCTCCCGGCTGAGCAGGGAGCCTGATGGGGGACTGGATCCCAGGACCCCGGGATCATGACCTGAGCCGAAGGCAGACGCTTAACCAACTGAGCCCCAAGTGTTTGTTTTCTTATTCCACTTTTTCTGGCTGCTGGCTTGGAAGTCATTGATCCTGTTCCTATTCTTCGAGTGGCTCTCTTAAAACTTTACCTTGTACCCTTAGCCCGGCTTATATTCAGTATCCCCACTGTCCTGCCAAACGGTACGAGCACCTCGGAACACTAACCCTGATGTCCGTCCCTTCCACCTGCCCCTTCCAACGTTCATTTCTGTCTGTCCTTTTCTCGGTCCACAAATTTGCTTTCACGCTCAAAATGCCGTATGTTTGTTTAGACTTCCCTACATAGTTATCACGGCTCTTTCTCAACCCTCCTTCATCTCACATTTGTCTTCTTTGATCATTTTTCTGCTTTCCAAAGTGCATCTTTGGAAGTTCTTTTAATGTAGGTCTGTTGGAGTGATTTAAAAAAATTTTTTTTTTAATTTTGAAATTACTGTATCTAAGAGCTGCGGAGAGCGGCGGCCCTGAAACCATTTTAACTCCCTTGCAAGGTCCCTGTGCAAAGGAGGAGGTGGTTTCCCCATCCTGCTCCGGCCCCATCAGCTCCTGGTTGTGGTGCTGAGCCCACCTGTACCTGAGGTAATGCCTGCTCGAAATGTGTACCCCTCCTAGCTCGGTGTTCAGCTCACGATTTTGTTTTTGTTTTTTGTTTGTTTTAAGGATTCTATTTATTTATTTGACAGAGAGAAAGAGTTCGCACAAGCTGGGGGAGCGGCAGGGAGACGGAGAAGCTGGCTCCCGCTGAGCAGGGAGCCCGACGCAGGGCTCGATCCCAGGCCCCTGGCATCATGACCTGAGCCCAAGGCAGACGCTTAACCGACTGAGCCACCCTGGTGCCCTCATGCAAGCTTTTATAACTTTGCTCCTTTTGTGCATATCCTTGAGCAGTCAGTAGTACTGTTTTGCCTGTTTTAAATCTTCATATGATGCATCAGATGCTGCACGCCTCTCTGCCTTTTCTGTACAATATCATGAGGTTCGTCCATGTTAACACACAGCACCTCTCTTAGACTCGGGCAGCTGGGACCCTGGACGCCCCCCGCCCCGGCCCTCCTCCATGGGTTAAGGAATCAAGACCCACCCACAGTCCTTCTCTCCTTCTTCTAAACCCTGAATCCTGGATTTCCTTGGCCCCCAGGGCCCAGAGCCTCTTTCCAAGGCCAGGGCAGTAATTTCCTTAGAGTTTTCTTCCTGAGGTGACCACGCAGCCAAACCCACCCTAATTCTAAGGGCTGGCCAAGGTGGCAGGGTAGGAGGGTGGGGTTTGTGAACAGAGTTCAGACAAATAGACTGAAGAGTCCACAAGCATGTGTGCGTGAAGTTCCTCACTGTGTGGGATGGAGCCAGAGTGGGAAGAGAATAGAAGAGGGTCCTCAGCCCCCAGATTACCCTTGCCCTGGGCCTCATAAATGTAAGGGGCAGCCTATCAAGCAATATATATCTCTCCAGTGCATTCATCTTAACTGTCTACTTTGTAGCTCTAACAAGATTGGCTTGTACATTATTCTGTTGTTTCCAATTTTCCACTCTACATGGTGTTGTAATGAACATTCTTGTACTTGTCAAGAGTTGGGATTTATTTCCAGAATTGAATTGCTAAGTTGGAGAGTACGCACATGCTGGACTTTACTAGATTTTGTCAGATTGCTTTTCAAAGTGGTTATAATTAAAACTCTCTTTAGCATTTACAAGAGGGCCCATTGTTTCACATATTCCTCAACACTTAATATAGTTGGACTGGAAATGTTGTTTGTGTTACCAACTTGAGGTCTGAAATTCTATCTCCTTGTTTTAATTGGCACTCCAATAATAACAAGTAAGGTTAAACATCATTCGCATATGTTTGTATTGTTTACCTATTTATATCTTATACATGTTTTTCTGTTGAGCTGTTTGTAATCTTTTTATTGATCTGTAGAACTTCGTGATGAAGCCTGGATACTAATGCTTTGTCTCTTGTGTTCATTATGTGTGTATCTTCTCCCAGCCTTGTGGCCTGGGTTTTGTTTATCATATTTTTGCTATACAATACTTTGGAATTTTAATGTAGTCAAATCTATAAGTATTTTCTTTATTGTTTCTGCTTCTTAAACTTGGTTAAGAAATCTTCAATCATGAGATCTAGAAAAGATTTTTATTTAAAAGTTTTCTTTTCCATATGTAGTATCCCTCTGCACTGACTTTGGTGATCAGAGAGATATAGGAGTGCAGTTCTCTTTTTTCCACATGGAAAACCAATTTTTGCACCACCATTTGTTGGAAGGAACTGGTTTAACTTTTTTTTTTAAAGTAATCTCTACACCCACTATGGGACTTGAGCTCATGACCTTCAGATCAAGAGTTGTATGCTGTACCGACTGAGCCAGCCAGATGCCCCATAAAAGGAACTGGTTTAGGGGTGCCTGGGTGACTCAGTTAAGCATCCAACTCTTAATTTCAGCTCAGATCTTGATCTCAGGGCCATGAGTTTGAGCCCTGTGTTGGGCTCCATGCTGGATGTGGAGCCTACTTATAAAAAATAAAGATTAAAAAAAAAGGAACTGGTTTAAATGCCCTTTCTGAATTACGTTGAACCTCCAGTCTGCACACCTATGTCTCTGAGCCCTCCATTCTGCCCCATTTATTTATTTGTACATCCCTCTGCCAATATCTCCCTGTCTCAATTACTTTAGTTGGATAATTCCTGACATCTGAAGGGTGATTCTCCTGTGTTCATTTTCTTCAAGATTGCTTGGCTACCCTTGGCTGTTCCTTCATATGACTTTAGAATAATGTTTCCAAAAATATTAATTTAAAAAACACTTTATTTAACCTTTTTTTTTAAGATTTTATTTATTTGACAGAGAGAGACGCAGCGAGAGAGGGAACACAAGCAGGGGGAGGGGCAGAGGGAGAAGCAGGCTTCCTGCAGAGCAGGGAGCCGATGTGGGGCTCGATCCCAGGACTCTGGGATCATGACCTGAACCAAAGGCAGATGCTCAACGACTGAGCCACCAAGGCGCCCCTTCATTTAATCCTTTGACATTGAAATAAATTTATAGATTAATTTGGGGAGAATTCACGTCTTTACAGTCAAGTCCCTCCTTCTACAAGCAGGTTATACCTCTCTATTTCTCTGTGCCTCTTGAATGACCATCAATCAAGCCTTCTAATTTTCTCTATGAACATCTTGCACATCTCTTAGATTTTTTGGGGGGCACTTAAGGGTTTTTGTGCCTTTATTAGTGGTACCATTTATAAATAGCACTTGTCTGTCGTTTGGTATTTAGAAGTGAGATGGCTGAACCATCGAGAATGTAAAAGGTCTGGGATTTTACCCCAGTCAGACTCTTAGCTACCACAGTATCAGGGATGCTGCAGAAGCCATGAGACTTCTGGGTCAGAGACAAAGGACTTCATTGCTCATGGATGAGCAAGAAGCATGTGCCTCATGTTTGGGCCAGCGGCTCCTCTGGCTCCCCAGGTCCCACAGGGGTGCTGCACATGCAATCAACAGGTTTGCATATTCACTGAAGAACCCTGAGCTCTTTGCTGCAGAGGAAGATATTATCTTCAATACACTGGACAATAAGCAAATCTGCCTTCTGCTCCAGAGGGAGATAATTACTCTATGTTCCGAAGATGGTTTATATAAACATCCTTGAAGAGATTAGCTCCATCCCACCCCCAAAAAAGATAGTCCCAAACAAAAGGCCAGTTAGAGTCTCTGTTTGCAAAGCATCCAGAAATGCAACTGACCCATGGAAAATTGTCTCTCAGCATGAATCCTCTCAATAATTTTAACAGCTTGCCTATAGAGTCTCTTTGATTTTCTAGGTAGACAATCACATGATCTACAAATATATGATGACCATTTTGTTTCTTCCTTTCCAAAAGTTTGTACCATTTACTCCCTTTTGTTTCCCTTATTGCACAGGCTAAGGAATCCAGGGTAGCTTTGAACAGAAATAGAGATAGTGAATATCTTTTTTAGGTTTCTCACTTTAAAGCAAATTCTTTTAAGTTTTTATCATTAAGTGGTACTCCTACTGCAGGTTCTAGAAAGATACCCTTTACCAAAGTATCACATTAAGGAAGTTCCCTCCTAGTCCTAGTT
>NW_027397080.1:13068309-13101410 GCF_003265705.2 Callorhinus ursinus | reverse complement strand
GAAGGCAGACGCTTAACCATCTGAGCCACCCAGACACCCCAAGGTACTTGATTGTTATAGCTACGTGCCACCCCGAGTGGATGGGAGAGGCAGGACTGAGACTGTGAGCCGCTCCCTGTGGGAGGAGGGCCCGACCATCTGCTCCTGCAGGCGGTGAGGGAGATTCAATTAGAAGGTCTCGCAGCTCCCACCCTAAGCCAAGGCCTTTGCAGTCATCACTTTACATCATCAATAATAATGACTCTTTTACTTTATTCCCAGCATATCAGAATCACGCCAAGGAGGAGAGGGACTATCGAAAGGAGACCTCCTTGGAAGCCCAAAGTGGCAGAAAGCTCAGGCAATTGATTGGCCAGTAATCAACACAGTAATTAACTAGAGAAATATTTTGCAAAGTATGGCACAATCACCATTGCTGTGGATGCTATTTGGTGGCAAATAAATAAGCCTCTGTTATCTTAAGAATGATGTATATAGATTAGAAAATATAACTATATAATTACAAACAAGAGATACAACTATAACATCAAACTTGCAGTTTGCTAGCTATGGTGTAGGACTAGCATAGTCAATTTAAATAAAAATAATACCATAAGTAAATATTCTTTCTGCTGTAGGCCTGAGGTAGGCAAGTTCATGAAACCCGGGAAGGTGGTGCTGATCCTGGCCAGACCCTACTCCTGGTCATCGTGAAGAACATGGATGATAGCACCTCAGACCATCCCTACAGCCATGCTCTGGTGGCTGGAATTGACCGCTGTCCCCACAAAGGGACAGCTGCCATGGGCAAGAAGAAAACCATCAGGAGGTCAAAGATCAAGTCTTTTGTGAAAGTTTATAACCATAGTCACTTCATGCCCACAAGGTACTCTGTGGACATCCCCTCGGACAAAACTGTCATCAATAAAGATGTCTTCAGAGACCCTGTTCTTAAAGGCAAGGCCTGACAAGAGGCCAAGGTTAAGTTCAAGGAGAGGTACCAACTGGTGAGAACAAATGATTCTTCCAGAAGCTGTGGTTTTAGATCTATTTTGTTTCAGTCATTAAAAATACAAAAAAAAAGTAAATATTAACACAGATAGTAAGAAGATACGGCAAAAATTGAGATGGTGGTATGAGACTAACCGAAGTTAGGAAATAATTCAAGGAAAGGCCTGTTTAATGAATAACAAGCCAGCATTGGCCACTAACAATCCCCTGCAAAAAAAAATCCACTACACATTAGGAACATACAGAGAAGGAAGAGAGTAAAAAGTGAGAGGGGGCACCTGGGTGGCTCAGTAGGTTAAACATCTGACTCATGATTTTGGCTCAGGTCACGATCTCAAAGTCATGATCTCAAGGTTGTGAGATTGAGGCCGACGTCGTGCTCTGTGCTGGGCATGGAGCCTGCTTGGGATTCTCTCTCTCCCTTTCCCTCTGCCCCTCCCCTTCTCTAATTAAAAAAAAAAAGTAAGAGAGACCACTTTCTAAAGAAATTGAGTGATCTTTTTCAAAAGGACCAGAATTCCTACTCAGAGCGTTGGTGTCTAGAGTAAATCTCTCCTTGTGTTGGCCCAGGATGGGAACCTGGGTTCCCTCTGCCTATTGGCCCCCTTTCTGCATGCCCTAAAATGAAGCCTGCGGATTGATCTTCCCACTCAGGAAGAGTAAGGACAAATTAAAAACATTTTCAGACATGCATAGATTTGGAAGGCTTTCCTTCCATGCACCCACCCCCTTTAAAAATGTTATTTGAAGATATACTCCAGGAAAACAGAGACAAAACCCAAGAAAGAGAGACCAGATTCACCCAGCAGAACTGACCCACAAGTGTAATGAATAGAAATACCAGAGGTTCATAAAGCCATCAGTCAAAATTAGAACAGGAAGTCAGAGGGTTTGGAGAAAAGTGTCTTCAAGAAGAAAATGGGCTTCATTCAACAAATAATGTAATTAAGAAGCTGGGAGACTTTAATGACCTGATTAAAAGGGCATATGTTTCTTTTCTCAAGAAGAAAAGAGAAAAGCAATCAGAAACTCCAGGAGAACAAAAACTCATAAGAAAGTCATGGTCCAAATATGAAGGGAATTAAGATATAACATGACTTTGAATATTGAGGGAGCGTGGGAAAATACATTTGAACTTGAAGCCTGGAGCATTTCCCTTCAGGCAGCATTTAAAGCATAAGACTATAGTTCCTTCTCTACGGGTCCCTGGATGCTAGTTAGCTCTTCAGAGACTAATGTTTACATAATCATAATATTTTTAAAAAACACTTTATTGATTTTCAATTTTTTTGAAATTCAGAGGTGGACAACACACAAAACCAGAACACTTTCACTCTGGATACAGAACTAGATTCAAATGTAGTGGTTTAGCAAGAAGATTTAGGAGGAGGGAGGGCAGTGTGATAAAGGATGTCTCATCTTGCACAGCAGGAGTCAAAATTAAATAGCACAAGAAGGAAGAGCTGAAAATGGGTATCTAACCAAACTCTGGAGGCAAGGTACCTTTGCCAAACTTCTCATCTTTCATAGTTGGGCATGGTACCAGACATTGTTAGCTCAGTACGCACCCGCCCTCCTTCCCTTATTCCTAGAACCCTTGCATTTCACTGGGCACGTGGCTACCCGGAGAAACAGTCTATTCCCCAGGCTACCTCGGCAGCCACATGGGATCAGGTGACCCCATTCAGGCCAACTGGATGCAAACAGAACGGGTGTGCCTCTCCACGAGCTGGAATATGGGCATGCTTGGCCATCTCTGACCCAGGCCAAGAGTTCTACCATAAACAATAATAGCTAACACTTACATATATATGTTAACTCTGTGTCGGGCAGTTCTCTAAGTGCTGTGCATATATGAGCTCCTTTAACCTAACAAGGATGTGTATTCGTTTCCTATGGCAGCTATGACAAAACACCAGAAACTCGGTGTCTCGGAAGGACACAAATGTATTCTCTTACAGTTCTGGAGCTCAGAAGTTTAAAATCAATGTGTCGGCTAGACTGTTTCTTTCTGGAGACTCGGGAGAATTTATTTCCTTGTCTTTTCGGCTTCCAGTAGCACTTGCATTCTTGGGCTCATGGTCCCTTTCTCATGTCACTACAGTCTCTCACTTCCATCATCACATCTCTGATTACTATTTTGAGTTCCTGTCTCCTTTTTTTTTAGAGATTTTATTTATTTATTTATTTATTTATTTATTTAATTTATTTACAGAACATGTGAGCAGGGGGAGGGGCAGATGGAGAGGGAGAGACAGAAAATCTCAAGCAGGCTCTGCACTGAGCAAGGAGCCCAATGCCAGGCTCAGCCTCAGGACCCTGAGTTCAGGACCTGAGCCGAAACCAAGAATCAGACGCTTAATCGCTTAATCGACTGAGCCCCAGGGCGCCCCTCCTGCTTCCTTCTAAGGACCTTTGTGATTACATCGGGCCTACTGGAGCAGTCCAGGATAATATCCCCCTCTCAAGAATCTTCACTGAATCACTTCTGCAAAGTCTTCTTTGCCATATGAGGTAACAGTCACAATTTCTAGGGATTAGGGCACGCACATCTTTGGGGGAACATTATGCTCCTTCCCTCGGGTGCTGTATTATCCCCCATTTTACAGATGGTGAAACTCAAGCACGAAGAAATTAAGTAGCGTACTCAGGGTCACACAGCTGCTCATAAGTGGCAGACCCATAATTTAAACCTGGGCGGTCTGGCACTAGGACCTGTGCTCCTGACTGTGATACTCTCCTACCGGGGCAGAATTCTGGCTTCCTGATGATTACAGAGCCACCTGGCCAGGCCTGGACGGCCTGCAAAGAAAACAAAACTTGCATCTTTCCAAGGCATTGTCATTTGGGAGTCTTTGTCACAGTGGCTGTATTCGAATACCGAAGTCAATAGCTACTCTACATAATTTAAAATAATGATTTTACTCTATTTTATTCTGAGTGGTTTGAATCTATTACAAGAAAAATATACTTTTTATTCATTTACAGTGTGTTTAATTTGGAGGGCGGGGGTGCCAATCAGTCCATATCACAACCTTGCTTAAACCCTTCAGGGACCCCACTGCCTTTGGGATGGAGTCCAAGCTCCTCAGGCTAGATTCAGGCCAGCCTGTCACCCACTTTTCTATTTCTGAACAGACCTTCGGCCATGTCTACCCCTCACTTTTACTCATGTTATCCCCTCTCCCTGGAATCCGAACCCTTCTTTCTCTCCCACTCCTGCCCAACATGTCCCACTCAAAGCCCATCTGTGAACTCCTATTCATCCCTCATAGGCCCAGCCCAAGTTGTCTCTGGAACGTTTTTCTGTTTATCTTGGTCTTTCTCTGTCCCGTTAAAGACTTTCCTCAAATGTCTGGTGCCTCAGATCGTAGTTAAACAAAACAAAACTACCCAGTCTACACACACACACACACCCCTCCTAGAAAGATCAGGTTTCTCCTTCTTTTCCTTCCCCTGTGTGTGTTCCTCTATCAAAATAATCACACCAGCACACATTTACCATGATCATTGTTTATAACTAATATTATTTATAGTTTTAGGATTTAAGTTCATTAACAGCCTCCTGCACCAATATGTGACTCAAAATAGAAACAATCCCAAACGACAAGACAAGCATAAGGACGTCTGACTGACAAAGCTCCGATTTTTCCCGTGATGGCCACTCTGATTTTTTGAAATATTACAACAGTTTTAAGTACGGGTGTGTATGAATGTGAGTCTCTGTCTTGCTGGCGCCTGCTGCACCCGCCCGTGGTGATCCTGACACAACTCTGCAGGCCAAAGGATCCTGTTGGTCGCGTCTTATAACCAGTGAAATGAGGCTCAGAGAGGTTGTGTTAGTTTCTTGTGGATGCTGTACAGATTACTGCGAACTTAGGGCCTGAAAACTACACAAGTTTTTTTCTTGCCACGTTTTTGGAGGTTAGAAGTCCAACATGAGTTCAGTGGACTAACATCAAGGAATCAGTGGGGTGAATTCCTCCTGGAGGCTCCAGGGGAGAGTCTGTTCTTTGCTGGCTTCCAGAGCCTGCCCACCTTCCTGGCATCACTCCCACCTCTGCTCTACCACCACACCTGCTCTTTCTGCCCCTCCTGTCTCCTTATTACAAGGCCCCTTGTGATTCTGTCGGGCCCACCTGGATAACGCAGGGTAATTTCCCCATCTCAAGAGCCTGAATTTAGCCCCATCTGCAAAGTCCCTTTCACCAGGAAGCATGTCACCGGTTCCCGGGGTTAGAATGCGGACCTCCTTGGGGGGCCGCTACCCAGCCTATCACAGAAGTGAAGTGCCTAGTCCCAGATCACACAGCAGCATGCAGCAGGGCTGGGAGTCTGACCCAGGTCTTTCTGGCCCCAAAGCCTGTGCTTCTAACCACATTTCAACACAAGGCTCAACAGACTGGGAGGGGGGCAGTTATCTCTGGGCTCACATGCATTATCACTGTTGACCCCGGTCCTATCCCGTCCCCCACCCCCAACGCCATGAGCTCCCACTCTAATGCATATGATACCCAACCCCGCCCATCTGTTCACCTGGGGGGTCTCCCCAGACTAAGGAGCAGGGCCCCCCTCTTGACAGCTTACTCGCGTCAGTGTTTGTTGAGTGAATATATAAGTGAGTGAGCAGAGACTGCTGTCTCCAGCCCCTGCCCTCTGTCCTCTGCCCCAGCTTGAAGATGCTCAGTAGCTTGTGAAGCCACCAAGGATGCCTGGCTCTGGGCCCTGCCCCCCACCCCCCACCCCCCCCCCCCCCCCGCTCTCTCAGTGGACATCCATCATTTTCAAGCCACCCATACCCTGAAGGAAGACCAGCCGTTCCTGAGGAGAGGGACAAAGACTGAGCACCTGGCCTGGAAACAGAGGATATGTGGTCCCCGGGGCTCTCCCGTGGGTGTGACACTTTGCTAGGAGCTCCCAGAGGCCAGTGTTGTTAGGCCCCGGGACCAAACACCATAGCCTCCTCAGTGGCCTGCCAGACTAGGCCCTCAGAGTCCCCCATTCCGGGCCCACAACGCAGCCCCTGCTGGCCTGCCCCGCACCCCTCTGCACACCTCTGCTTGTTTTCTGATTTCTGTTCTTCTAAAAGGCACCTCTGCCCGGCTCAGAGTGTTCCCATGCACAACCCAGGCCTGTGGCAGCATTAGCTAGTTGAAAACCCAATTATATTTTGATTATTCTAGTCCTAGCCTGACAGAGTTTACTGTAAGTCCCACTGGAATTGGGAGGGACGGGGGGGGGCAGCACCTGGGGCCAGTGCCAGGGGATCGCACTTAAAGATGGATGTGACAGGGACCTGGGGCTCAGAGGTTCAGGATTAGATCAACAAGGCCGGGGCGGGCTGGTTCCAGGAAAGAGGTCATGTGTCACCAGTTGACGGACAGCTCAGGCAAAGCAAAGGCTTCAGGCCAGGTCTCCCTGGGCCGAGGAGGTGCCAGGGCTGAGTGCCCAGTCTGGAGATGGATGACAGGAGGTGCCTGGACTCCTCTCCTGGGCCCTGGTGCTTTGCCAGGAGCTCTCAGAGACCGGTGCTGTTGGGCTCAGGGACCCAACCACCGCAGCCCCTGTGGGTCTTCCAGAGCATCACCGGCCCCTCTTGAGATCCCGGAGTTTTCTCTGAGCATCTACCCAGACCAAACAACTGGCCTCTCTTACCCTTAGGCCATGAATGAGGGAGCCAGACTTAGGACCAGAGGGACCTGAGGACCCAGAGCCTCCTCCCTGGTGAGGGTCTGATAGGAAGAAGTATCTGTTGCCTCAGGGTAGAAGGAACCACTCTGAAGGAACCTTCATCCTGGAGAGCAGCCATCTCTGGGGCACCTAAGGACAAAGGGGGAGTTGGTCACTGGGATCCCTCTTAAGGGGAGATGGGACTGGCTCCGTGAAACTGCATTCTCAGCCATGACTCGTGCACCCCACGTATAATGGTTTGGGGGCCTGGGGAGCCCCTTGCTCCCTGCAACCCAGGATGTCTGGGAGGCCCTGGCTTATGGCACCCCAAACTCTGGGCTGGGCTCCGCTGACGCCCACTGTCCACGCAGACACACATGGGGCTGTAACCTGTCGCTTTAGCAGCCGCACCTCATTCACACCGCTGTCACTTGAATGTCCCCCACGGTCTGCCCGCCATCCCACCCTGTGCTGCAGCCCCCTCCCCAGCCCTGACATGGCAGACAGTCACAGCTCTAGCTGGGGGGGGGCGAGTGTGGAAGATTAGATGAGTCATCACTGTGGGGGCAGACATACCCAGTCCCACATACGCACAGTTGCAGAGCCGGCGATGCAAAGGCGTGCCCACACTCACATTTCCACGCTCACAGGGGTACACGCCAGAGGAGCCGACACTAGTCAAAGCCCAAACCGCACATTCAGACACACAGAGAGACAGACACCCCTACACACACACACACACACACACACACACACACACACACACACACTCGCCACGTACACAAACACCAATACACACAGAGTAAGCCCCATACAGACACAGCCCACTCAGGGTGACCCTCAGCCATTGACCCGGAACCTGTCCTCTGCTCACGTGTACACTCAGACACACACACACACACACAGTCACACATTAGATTCTCTAGACACACCCTCACAGCCCTTACTCCTAAATACAGAAAAACGTATATACACACGTGCAAGTGCAGTCACACACGCATGTGCACGCACACACACGTGTGCACGCACACCAGGCGTTCCTCTCTCGAGTCCCCCCATCCATTCCCCTACCTTCGCCAGCACCCCAGGCAGGCAGGACGGAGCACTGGAATTGCAGGGATGCTGTGACCCATCACCCATCCTGCTCAGGGACAGAGTTGTGCCTTAGGATCAGCTTCCATTCTCCCTCCCGTTCTGGAGAGGCAGGGCAGGTCACTGTGTTTCCTCCACCTGGAATTCTCTGGGGCTTCCACAATCCCCCTTGCAAGGCTACCTTCTCATGTTTCAGGTCCCCGTGTTCCTGCTCTAGGAAGTCTGTCCTGATGCCCTGGCTGAGTCAATCTGTCCTTCTGGGCCACTTCCCAGCTCTCTTCGTGCCATGGTGCACTTGCTGGGCTGCGAGCCTCCTGCCTCCCCCCAGCCTGGGCGTGTCTGGAGGACCGGGTGCCTCTGTCTGGCAAGGAGGTGGGTAAACCTGGAGAGCATCACAGGCCTGAATCCCAGCTCTGTGTCTGCTGTGTGGCCTTGGGCAAGTTACTAGACCACGTGAGCCCCGTGTCCTCATCTGGAAAATAGGGGCAATAGCAACCACCTCCCTGGACTGGCGGAAAGATTGCGATCACGCTGGCGGCGGGGGGGGGGGGGGGGGGGGGGGGGGGTGCTATACAAAAGGCAGCCCTATTATTCTATCTCATTGCCTGGCACACAGCTTAGTGAATGTTTGTTGAATTTGCCCCTCAGGTTCCCCTCTTCCTGCCCCCACTTACCATCCATCTTGGGAGGGGGAAAGCAGGTATGAAGGAAAAGGACTAAGGGCAGAGAGAACGGTGGGGAGGGGGCTGGGAGATGGGCGAGCCGGGCCTCTGGCCTCACTGGGAGCCAGATGCACCAGCAGCAGCAGGGGCCTGGCCCGAGGCGGTGCAGGCACCCGCTCTCACCCCTGGACCCACCTGTGCCATCATCCTCGTCAGCTAGGTGAGGCCGCGAGGAGAGGTGGAGCTGGGATCCCCCTCCGCGCTGTGGCCCTCCGGAGCTGCCCAGGGCCCGCCAGCACACAGTAGGTGCGCTCTGAACGCCGAGCGACCCGACGCGTAAACGCCGGGTGAACGCGAACGTATGAATGAACGGATGGACGCATGAATGGAGGTGGGATGGAAGCATGAAGTGACAGGAGAGGAGGGATGAGCGTCTCCCCCGCCCTCCCGGTCTGGGGCTGGGCGACACGAAGCGGAGACCGGCTGGGGGCTCCCCTCCCCGCCGGCACCTCCCGCTCGGCCCCCACCCCTCCCCGCGGCGCGCAGCCCGGCGGAGCCCGCGCCCAGCCACAGCCCGCATTGGAGCCGCTGCTCGCGCCCAGCCGAGCGAGCCCAGGCAGCGCAGCCTTGGGAGGGGGCTGCCCCGGACCCCTCCCCCGGCCCGGGCCCCTGGAGTCCGGCCTTCGGGGCAGGGAGGCGGAGTCCCCGGTGCAAGGTCCGGGGACCAGCAGCCGAGGACGCCGGGATCCCGGAGCCAACAGGTGCGGGGCTTGGGGGACCCACCCCCCCAGGCCCGGGGTGGAGGTTCCAAAGGACCCTCGGCGGGAACCAAGGGTCTCGGGGCATAACCTGGGTGCTGGAAGGCAGGGTCCCCAGGAGGCTCTGCCCTCCTCCCGGCAGGCTTCTGCAGAACCCCTAGCGCCCTCGTTCCTCCACCTTTTCCCCGCAGCCCCCTACAGCCCCCGAGGTGCAGGAAGGTCCCGCTGAGGGATTGGGTCCGTCGGCACTTGGAGGAGGTATGAAGGAGCCCCCTCGCTCTCCCCCAGTGGTCTCCAGGGACCGGCAACCGTCCTACACACGTCCGGGGTCGTCTGTGCCCAGCCGCGGGAAGGAGGGGTCTGAGCGAGCGAGGAGGGGCGGGGAGCGAGGCCCAATTTATGAATGGAGAAAGAGGCCTGCGCGCCGGCCCAGCGACCCCTGGCGGCCGTCGGGGCGCATCGCGGCTGCGGGGATTCAAGTGGGGGCGATCCGGGGGGTCTGAGGGGCCTGGCTGCTGGGCCTGGGGCTCTCCTCTCTTGCAGGGAGGTCGTCAGTTCCTTCCTGCACCCCTGCCTCCACTGTGTGTCCTACCCGGGAGGGTCCAGGTCTGGCGGGCGGGGCCTGGGTCTCTAACGCCTCCCTTGACCGTTTTCTCAACCAAAAATTCAGGTCTGTGAACTGACTCAGGAGAGAACATTTGCAATCGGGATGGCTTCCCCTCGCAAATCTATGGTGTTTCGGGGATTCAGACAGACCTGGCATAGTAACATTGTGACCTTAAGCAAGGGGCTCAACCTCTCTGAGCTTCTGCAAAACAGGGTTCTCTAATGGTAACCGGAGTCGGCCCTGAAGCCGGGTCCCCTTGCCAGGGCCTGGGTAAAGCACTTGGCTCACATTAGAGCTCATTATGCCTCACCGCGGCCCTGTGAGGTAGGTACAGTTATTACTCCTTTGGAGAGATGGGGAAACCGAGGCTGAAAGGGGAGATGTAAGGTATCCAAGAGCAACTTGCATGGAATTGAGATGCAAGCCGCATCTGTCTTTCTCCATCGACTTCAGGCTCACTGTAACCCACAGCACTCTGAGAATTGAGGGAGCTTATGTGCAAATTGCCTGACACACTCCTAATGTTCTGTCTTCCTTCCTCCCCTCCTTCCTTCAGGAGGTTTGGGGTCCCAGAGACCTGCGTGCAAGGAAGTGGGCTGAGGCCTGGCCTGGGCTCCCCTCCCCACACCAGGCCCAGGATGCCCCTCGGCATCAGCAGCTCCTGAGCTCATGGAGCCCTCAGCCAACCCAGGTGCCCAGACTGGGACCCCCACTGGTGGCGGAGAACTGTCACCGTCACAGGTGCCTCCCGACTATGAAGACGAGTTCCTGAGCTATCTGTGGCGCGATTATCTGTACCCGAAGCAGT
This sequence comes from Callorhinus ursinus, assembly GCF_003265705.2. Taxonomy (NCBI): domain Eukaryota; kingdom Metazoa; phylum Chordata; class Mammalia; order Carnivora; family Otariidae; genus Callorhinus; species Callorhinus ursinus. The sequence continues at coordinate 13,090,823 of NW_027397080.1, read as the reverse complement.
ATGAGTGGGTCCTCATCGCTGCCTATGTGGCTGTGTTCCTTGTGGCCCTGGTGGGCAACACGCTGGGTAGGTGTTTAGATCCCTGTGGTGCTGCGGACTTGCCCTGGGGACTGGAAGGTGTCCTGGGCCTGGCTTCTCTTTCTCCCCCTCCCCTACCACCCTTTGGCTGGGGAGTGTGGGGGATGGGGGCCGTGGGGGATGGGGGCCATGGGGGAAGAGACTCACTTGTGGGGACGGGCATGGCTCTGTCCCTGGCTTCACCTCCTCCTCCTCTTCCCACCTCCCCCACTGCTCTGCAGTCTGCCTGGCCGTGTGGAGGAACCACCACATGAGGACGGTCACCAACTACTTCATCGTCAACCTGTCCCTGGCTGACGTGCTGGTGACAACCATCTGCCTTCCAGCCAGCCTGCTGGTGGACATCACCGAGTCCTGGCTCTTTGGTCATGCCCTCTGCAAGGTCATCCCCTATCTACAGGTGAGCTCCACCCAGGCGCCGTCCATCACCCCTCTGTCACCCCAAGGACAAAAAACCATGGCCTTGCACAGACCTCAGTGACCCTCAGACTTACCTTTCAGACAGGACGCGGTGGCTCAGTTCCTCTGCCGTGTCATCCTCTACTGTTAGCAAGGCCAGGCCGCGGGGCCTGACACTTGAGGACACAGACCCGGCCCCACACACTCATACAGAGATCCCCTCGTGGTCACACCCGCAGACCCATGCGCACAGAGCCCTTGGACACACGGACAGTCACCTCCAGGCACCTGGGCGCACTGCAGAGGAGAGAGCACAAGCCCATGGTGACAGACACAAATGCATGCTGAGCCTGCTCCCTGGTTCCAAGGGGGCAGGTGTGAGGAGACCAACCCTGGCCAGGGCCTGCCCTCCCCCAGCAGTGGGGATCAGGATGTCCAGATGGGGCTGGGGGGGGTGGGAAGAGGGCCGGCCAGAGGCCAGAATGGCCCCTCAGCCGCATTCCTCGTCCCTCTCCCTGGACCCCAGAAGGCAGGGTTCACTCCCGAAGGCAGCATCCACATCCACCTCTGTTCCTCGGCTCATGTCTGCCTCCCTGCGGAAGGCTCTTTCCTCACAGCCCAGGGAAGGGATGGCATCCCTGGGCAGAAAGAAATGCCTCTTGGATTTCCATTGTTGTAAGATTTTCCACTCAACAGATTAACCCTGGGAACGCTGGGAATAAAGACAGGGTGGGGAGGAAATGCATCTTAGGCAAACTGTTTAACCCTTCTGTGCCTCAGCGTCCTCATCTGTAACGTGGGGTAAGAGTATGCACCATGGGGTTGTTGTGAGGGTAATGAGAACAGTGCCTGGCACGTAGTGGGTCCCATAAGTGAAAGTTATTCTTCATAGTAGGGAAGCCCCCACTATGTACCAGGTTTCAACCTGGACATTTCCCACCTGTGATTTCACTGATTCTCACAAGAATCCCACCAGGTGGAGGACATATTCCCATTCTGCAGATGAGGCTCAGAGAAGGTGAGTGGTGTGCCCAAAGCTACACAGCTCGTAAGCGGTGCGGTCAGCATTTTCCCCACACCTGGCCGCCTGGCATTTCAGGACTCTGAGCTCCTTCACTCACCCCATGTCTGGGGTGGGCCCCAAGAGGCCTGATGCTGTGTCCCCATGGGGCAGGCCGTGTCCGTGTCAGTGGCAGTGCTGACTCTCAGCTTCATCGCCCTGGACCGTTGGTATGCCATCTGCCGCCCACTGTTGTTCAAGAGCACTGCCCGGCGCGCCCGGGGCTCCGTCCTGGGGATCTGGGCTGTGTCGCTGGCCGTCACGGTGCCCCAGGCTGCCGTCATGGAATGCAGTAGTGTGCTGCCTGAGCTAGCTAACCGCACCCGGCTCTTCTCCGTCTGTGATGAACACTGGCCAGGTAATGGTGGGGGCCTGGAGCAGGCATCCCTGAGGTGGGCACCTCTGGGACACGTACCCCTAGCACAGGCGCCTGTCAGTGCACTTCTGGGGTGGGCACTCCCGGGGTGGCCATCTATCTCCCAAAAGGACACTCTTGGAGCAGGCTTCTATGGGGTGTGCTCCCAGGGTGGGTAACCCCTTGCCAGATGCCACAGAACAGGCATCTAGCAAGGATACCTCCAGGGTGGGTACCTCCTCCAGTCTAGACATCTGCTAGGGCTCCTTCCAGGATGGACACCTCCGGGCTGGGCAACTCCAGGCTCTCTCTGCCACGGTGCCTGTGTGAGGCCCAGCTGCTTGTTTGGCTCTATGGCTCTAGATGGGGGCAGGGTGGCATTGCTAAGCAGAACAGGCTGGAGGCTCCCAGAAGGGGAGAATCTCTGGCCCTTGTATGTCTTGACCCCTACAGATGACCTCTATCCCAAGATCTACCACAGTTGCTTCTTCATTGTCACCTACCTGGCCCCACTGGGCCTCATGGCCATGGCCTATTTCCAGATCTTCCGCAAGCTCTGGGGCCACCAGGTGAGGCCCACTCTGGTGTCACTGTCTGGGCTGGGAGGGGAAAGGGGTACTGGTCTAAGGAGACAGACAGAACCTGCCATCCTGGCTGCCACCAGAGAGAGGCAAGGCCCAGGGACATGTCGAGGTCAAGGCCAAAGCCCTGGTGCCTACCCTGGAACCGAATAGCAACTAATATCGGTTTCAGTATCTAAAATCTAATCATCGTTCCGACACCAGTAGCTGCCACTTATTGTACCATGTACTTCCAGCTAGCCTTGCCTCCTCCCGACCATCATATATTATCCCCAACTTAATGTGTGAGAAAACGGAGACCCAGAGAGGCAAAGCAACTTCTCTCGAATCCCTCAGCCAGCCAGGGGAAGAGCTGTGACATTCTAGTGCTCAGGTCAGCACCACAATAACAGCACCTCTGTGTTTTTGCCAAATTCGGCACTTTGCTCGCAACTAAATGAAGAAGCAGTAGTACCCCCTTTGCAAATGCTGAGGAAGGGCAGCCAACTTGCCACAGCCGATGAGTGGCAGAGCCTTTCTGGTTCCGGGGCTGCCCGCTCGTCTCCGTTACAGACCCACTGACATCAGGTTCGGGGGGTGGGTATGGGGGGGGGGAGGGGAATGCTCAGAGGTTCTGGGCACTAGGGGCACTAAGTTCTGGGTCCTGTGCCTGGGCAAGGAGAGGATGCAGACCAGAACGTGGCCACCCTGCAGTCCACCAACACCTGTCATCTGCCCCTGACAGCCCCCCAGTCAAGATGGCAAGAGTCCCTATCCTCCTCTAATAGACGAGAAGACCAAGGCTCAGAGAAGGAAAGTGAGTTGAACGAGCTCACATGGCTCATGAGTGGCTGAGCTGGCCCTAGACCCTAATTTCCCTCAACTCTAGCCCCATACCCCTCTTTTGGGGGGTGATTCAGGTGTCCAGTGGTGTGAGAGGCTTCAAGGATATCTGTGGCTTCTCCGGAAGCCTGGAACCATCCTAGGTTTCTGGGCAGTGACCTAGGCAGGGACTGTGCTCTGAGGCCCAGGCCATTCCATGCTGCTCACCTGCTCACCTGCTCGCTCCTTGCTCAGGCCTCCCCCGTGTCAGGCACAGGCCGGGGCTGGGGGGGGCACAGCTCACCCTGCACCCCTGCCCCCACAATAGGAAGCGATGGCCTGAGGAGGATGGATGGGTAGCTTGGGAGGATGTTCAAGAGTCTCCTGTCTCTGTGAGGTTCGGTTCCTTCATCTGTAACTAAGGGCCAGTAACACCTTCCCTGAAGACGTGCCACGGGGGGCTCACAATGAGCTCGTGGAAGATGAAAGTACACTGTTCACCCTCCATTCCAGAGTGTCGGTCTTCATCATGAATATTAGGTTCCTTCCCTTGGCCCACCTCCACTGCGCCCCGGGGTTCACCCGGAGCAGGACCCAGCAAAGGAGAATGGCCCTCCTGAGGAGCTCCACCCACCACTGCCCTCTCTGTGTGTGCCGGACAGATCCCTGGCACCACGTTGGCCCTGGTGAGGAACTGGAAGCGCCCCTCAGACCAGTCGGATGACCAGGGGCCGGGCCTGAGCGCAGAGCCCCCGCCCCGGGCCCGGGCCTTCCTGGCTGAGGTGAAGCAGATGCGCGCGCGGAGGAAGACGGCCAAGATGCTGATGGTGGTGCTGCTGGTCTTTGCCCTCTGCTACCTGCCCATCAGTGTCCTAAACGTCCTCAAGAGGTGAGAGCATGAGGGGAGAGGCGGTAGCCTCTCTCTGTTTTGGGGAAAGACGGGCTCTAGGACTCACCCACTGTGTGGTCTTGGGGGCAGGTCACCTCTCTTCTCTGAGCCTCCCAGCTTCAGTTTCTCGCCTGTAAACTGTGAAGAATGCCAGTTGTAGCCTGCGGGGCTATTATGACAATTTCTCCATCTGTTCACTCAACCATCAGCTCGTGAGGGCTGGGAGCACAGTGACCACGCTCACAGGACGAAGTCTCCACCTTCATGGAGGCTACATCTAGTGGGACAGAGAAATAAGTCTCCACCGTACTGGCAGGCAGGGATACCACTATGGAGACACATAAAATAGGGAAAGAGCACGGAGAGTGACGGTGACAGGAGTTAGTGGGTTTTGTGTGTTTTGTGTGGGGTTTTTTTTTTTTTAATCTTTTTTTAGATACAAGGGTTAAAAAAAAAAAAAGGCTCATCCAAGGAAATGGCATTGGGCAGGGACTTGAAAGAAGGGAGGGACCCAGGGAGCAGGCCCGCAGGTATCTGGAGGAATAGCACCAGAAGCGGAGGGAACAAGGGGTTCAGTGCGTGGAGGGGCCACAGGGCGCCGGGACAGAGCAGCGGGCTGTTTGTCATGAGACAATCTAGGGGTGAGTTTGTGCTTGGCCACTTCCTGGATCATTTCCTGTGATCTCGGGCATGTCACGTCACTTCTCTGCCCCTCCCTAACTGAACAATGGATGATGTCTTGCTTGACTCATCATGTTGCTGTGAGGATGGATGAGGAAGTGGATGGGGGCTCCCAGAGGATCTCATAGCTGGTGACTGAGCGGATGAACCCTGGTCCCTGTCCGGACACCCACCCTGGTCAGACTTTCTGTGCTCAAGACCTCAGACCTAAAGGCCCACATGGTGGGACAGAAGTGGCAGTGGGAACTCTTGCACTTGATAACCACTCGTGAGCTGTGTGACCTTGGTCAACTCACTTTCCCTTTCTGAGCCTTGGCTTTCCTGTCTTTTAGAGAAGGATAGTGACTCCCGCCCAACACAAACAGGAACACACACACACACACACACACATCTACCCTGTTTCTGACTGTCCTCCCCCTGGTCCTAGGGTGTTCGGGATGTTCCGCCAAGCCAGCGACCGAGAAGCCGTCTATGCCTGCTTTACCTTCTCCCACTGGCTGGTGTATGCCAACAGCGCTGTCAACCCCATCATCTACAACTTCCTCAGTGGTGAGTGGGCTGGGAGGCAGGGCCACTGAGGGGGCGGCAGTCCCGCCCCCAAGCCAGGCTGAATAAAGGGAGGGCCCCAGAGGACATCCCGGCTCCCACCTGGGGATCTTGAGCTGGCTCTGCAAACTCCCATTCGGGGAAGACTCGGCCCTGCCCAGGAGCCCTGGTCTGAGTGGGAGACAGGCCACACACTCCCCAGAGTCGCCAAAACCAGCTGACCAGCACCCAGGATCCAGTTGTACAGATCACGCAGACCAGTGAGTGGGTGGGAAAGGAAGGGGCTAGGCCATCTCCCCTCCCCCTCCCCCCTGTGCCTGCCCAGCGGGACCTCCAGTTGGCCCTGGCTGACCACCACGGGCTCCAGGGAAGCCTGGCCTATGGGAAGAGGGCCCAGGGCTGAGAGGATGATTGCGTAGCCAAGTCATCCAGATAAGGGAGGGTCACCAGCGGAGGCAGCCCAGGGCCGGGGAAGGGCTTCCCCATGCCCAGCTAGACATGGACTGGCAGAGTAGCCAGAATGTGGGGGGCTGTCCCTGGATCCACCTGCCTCCAATACCAGCCTTCTTGCTCCCCTCTCTGGAAGTCCAGGCATCCCCCGTCCCCTCGGCCCACCCCAGGCCTCTCCCCTCCGCTGTCCCACTGTCTGCACCTCCTCCCCCAACCTCCCAGGCTCGCGGCGGTAATACCTCCACCCTTGGACCCACCTGGGCTCAGCAGAAGTATGGCTCACTAGGCCTCTGGCTCCAGAACTAGGCCTAACGAACTGGTCCAGATGCCTGTTCAAGCCTGGGAATGATAATCTTTGGGAAAAGGCTGAAGAAGGAGGGGCCGGGGGTCCATATCACAACCCTCATTGAGACTAAAGAATTACTCTCCGAAGGCTAGCCGGCAGTCTCCAGCTCAGGGGGGAGAACAGAAGAGCTAAGGGCTGCAGCAGAGGCGGGTATTCCTGTCTCGTCTCCACCTACTGAGCACCTACTGTGTGCCTGGCCCTCCGCTGGGGCCCCGGAGAGGCTTGCTGGCGAATGAAGCGCGGTCAAGGCATTTTCTGCTCCAGACACAATCTGTTTCCTTGGTGTCCTTTGGCCGATGGAGCTGGCTGTGGTAGTCCCTTCTTCCCTACTCTGCCCTCCCCTTCAAGAGAGGGGCTCCGGAACGAGAACCGGGCCTGACTTCTAGCTGGGTGACTTTGGGCAAGTCGCTGCACCTCTGTGCGTCTCACCTGCGCAGTGAGGATAAAGGATGCCAGCCTCTCAGGGCGCTGGGACCAGCAGGGGAGGGGTGGGGGGTGGGGGGAGGGCAGGCAGAGGTGCCGAGCACAGTGCCTCCTACAGGCTGCTGCTGTCCTTCCCGTCACTGTGGGGCACAGGTGGGGAAAGCCTAGCCATAGCTGGTGAGTCCGAGCCCCTCCACCTACCCACCGAGGAGGGCAGAGGTGGCCCCAGGCCCCTGAGCCAGACACCACGTTTCGAGCCGGGCTCAGAGCCAGAGAGCAGTCAAGGAATCAGATGAAAATTGCATTTCTCCTTGGGAACTGCTCCGGGGCCTCTGTCCTCACTCTCCCTGGCAATGCCAAGGCCGCCTTGGGGCTTTCTCCTTCCCAGCTCTACTCTGCCCTCCCACCCCCTCACAGGCAGCTGGGTTGGAGCTGCGTGGGTGTCCCTGGGCCCAAGGCCCTTCCTGCTTCATCCATCTCCTTATGGCTTTGTCTTCTGTCTCCAACCAAGGCAAATTCCGGGAGCAGTTTAAGGCCGCCTTCTCCTGCTGCCTGCCTGGCCTGGGTCCCTGCAGCTCTCCGAAAGCCCCCAGCCCCCGCTCCTCTGCCAGCCACAAGTCCTGGTCCTTGCACAGCCGGTGCTCCGTCTCCAAAGTCCCTGAGCACGTGGTGCTCACCACTGTCACCACGGTGCTGCCCTGAGCAAGGGCCTCACCTCCTCATGGAGACTGCTGGATGCAGTGGGAGGCCAGGGCTCCAGACCTGGTTTCCTGCCTGTTTAACTCCGGGCAAGTGACTTCCCTTCTCTGCGCCCAATCTCCTAGGCAGGATTGATGGGAGGATTAAGCACGCTGGAGAAAGCGGAAAGCTCTTTGTAGATTGTGAAGTGTTGTGGACGGGATTATCACATTCCTCTCTCGGCTGTGCCCCCCAGTATCACCCATCCCATCATACTTCCGCAGCTTGGCCTTCCTCCCAAAGATCCCTCTCCCACCCAATTACAGGCCTTCCCTGGAATCTGCTGTAAGGGTCCCGGCGGGCAGTTCCATCTGGCCCAGCGACTCCAGCGAAAGCCCAGCTGCTCTGAGGCCCACGTGAACTAATCTGGGTTCAGCCTTTCCCTGGTCAGAACACAGCCCCAGCCTCACCAGGTGCCGGGTGCACCACAGACTGGACCCTGTTGGCTTTCTGGTGTGATAGAATCCTCTCCATGTGGCCATTTGGCATGGAGGCCAGCAGCCTGAAGCAACTGTAATTAAAAGCCTGGCACTGAATGTTCCTTTTCCTTGTCATTGCACAAAATCTGTGCTGCTTAGGTGAGGAGAGAGAAGGTGGGGAAGCTTGGGGGGAGGGGAGAAGACCAGGCAGCACGGGAATGCTGTTAGCTGCTGACCACCTCCCACCCGCCCCACCCCCAACACACTGGATCCCAGATGGGCTCCGAGCCAGGATGCAGAGCACCCGCGGTGCTGCCTCCTCAGGCGGTGCCAATCCTCTGATGCCCAGGACCTGGATCCTTCACACATCTGTCTGCTTATGGGCCCAGTGGCCTACGGGAGGTAAGGGAGATGTGGGGCCAGACACTGGGGTTAACAGACTGATTTACTGTTATCGTCACCTTCTTGGAAATCAGGCTTGCATTTATTTTCTATGAACTCACAGGATAAAGAGAAAGCCACAGACGTGCTCCGTCTGCCACCAAGATGATTAGAGGGCTGCCAGAGCCCCTGCTCCTCGTTGCCAGAGCAGGAAGTGGAGTGTAGTCTCAAGTACAGCTCCGCTGAGGGGCGGGAGACATCTGGCAGGGGCCATCTCGGCCGTGTACACCACCAGCTCTGCTCAACTTGATTAATGGAGCTCCGAGCTCCCTCTGACCTCCCCCATCAAAAAACAGGACAAAACCAGGGTCCTGCCAGGGGCCCAGCCCAGGAATGCTTAAGCACACCTCCTCTTAGGCATCACACTTTTCCCAGAGCAGGTGGAAGATATGGCCTAAGTATGTCATCCACTCTCTGGATGACTCACCAACCCAGCGCTTGTGGCCATTTCCACAGATGTGCGGTTGCTGCCAGGTGGGATGGGCTGCCCTGCTCCTTCCTCACTCCCGCTGGCCTTGCGATCCAAAGCTGTTTGCGAAGTTTCATGTAGCCAGGCTGGGAGGTGCAAGTGTGCAGAATGATGTTGTGAGGGCTGGCTCCCAAGCTCGGAACCAACCATATCCACAAGGACCAACCCAGGTCCGGGGCTAAGGAGCCCTGGCTGAGCAGAAGGCTGAAACTGTGATTGGTACCATTCTAGAGACAGGTTTCAGTAGACACTTGGCTGAGTAGGAGCAAACAACAGAAGCTTCCCCAATGGCCTCCATTCTACTCTACTCTGCTGGCTGAATCCAGTCCAACAGTGGGCCCGAGGCCTCCACCCTGGGAGGTTCAGATGAACTGGAGAAAATTCAGAGGACCTGGATGCCGAGGTGAGTGATGCTTAGGAAAGAGCTGCGGAAGAACCCAGGACTACCCAGCCCAGGGAAGGGAGGCCTCAGGGAAATGTGGTGGCAGGTTCCAGGTACCTAGAGGTGTGGCATGCAGAAAGGGGTGATAGATGGGAGCTTCTGGGTGGCCCAACAGAGAAAACCATAGTCCATGGATGGTTTTCAAGGTGGCAGGATTTGGAATCTCAGCAGGAAGAAGTGTCTGCTGCTAGTCAGAGGAAGCCTGCTTCCTGGAAGGGCACTGAGCTGTCACTGGAGGCTGGCGGGCAGCGGCAGGACTCAACAAGAGAGAGGATTCTAGACCTGGGTGGAGGTTGGCCTCGGGACTGGTGCTAGCATTCTAGCATGACAGCAGCCCAGAGGACAAAGGGCTGAACAGGCTGAGCCCGACATACCTGCAAGGCCTCACTGAGCTGCTTCCAACCACCCCATGCAGGGACCAGAGCTTTCTTATCTTCATCCCCAAGAGCAAAAGGATTATCACACCAATGCCCATGATAAGCGCCTCCCCCCCAAACCAGAATGTCTGGTGTCTTGGCTTTTGATTGAAATTCTGTCAGATCACCATAGACATTTGATGTAGACTGGTTATCACGCTGATCTCAAGATCCAGCTAGCAAGGACAGATGTCTGTGCTTAATAAAAATGGGAGGAAAGTTATGACTTAATAAATGCAGTTTGGAAGATAAAACGAGGGCTTGAGATAATAAAAAGGCCATGCTATGAAGTCTGGGGTGGTGCCTGTAGCCCAGAGCGCCAGTCCTAAAACAGTGATAAAACACAAGAACCTGGCCAGCCCCTACACTTCAGCTCCACCCTGATAAATGGGACCAGCCCCATGCGGGCCATGTCCCCCTAACACGCTTCTTCCTGCACAGTGTGGTGTACAGTATGCACTTAACTATTTGCTGAACGAAGAAGAAATGAGTGGCTGAAGGGATGCACACACGTGAATAGCGCAGATGAACCAGCAGCTAGGAAGGTGGGATGGGACACAGGAGACTCAAGAGTTTTGTCCTTTTATTGAAGCTTACAGTTTCACTGAACTTTTGGCCGCGAAAGAAAAAAACAAACAAACACACAAATAAAAAAAGAACATTGGCAGTGGGAGGTGGCAACTGTCCCCTGGGGATTAAAGCCAAGCAGAGAATGGCAGGCAAGGGAGGGGTCCAAGCTGCAGAGGGGGAGCCTAGCCAAGGATGCCCAGAGAGCAGCCTGTCCGAGCTCCCTGAGCAGGGACGGCACCCAGGCAGCAAGAAGTCAACGCACGCAGATTTGGGGCATGGGGCTGGTGGAACCCAAGCCACTTGGTCCCGCGGACAAACCTCTCTCATGCTTGGTTAGCTTCCACTTTGGAGAAACTGGGTTCATCGGACAAGACGGTATGGGTGAGGGGGCTCAGGTGCTAACAGCAAGAGGCTGATGAACACTCACCACTGGTGTCAGGGCGCAGAAGGGAGAGCCAGAGGCTGGAGCCCAGCTGACTGACGCTACTCACTCCACGGCAGTGACTGACATCTCCTGCTCCTGGCGCAAGGCTGGGCCAGTCAAATGCTCAGGGCTCCAAGGACATTCAACTTCCAGGCCTCTCTTAGGTCAGGCCACCACCTGTGTGGCCTCAGCCCAGGTCCCCATGATTTGGTGACGGGGAGACTCCCAGCCCTCTTCGGAAACAGCGCTGCATCAGGCAAGGGAGAATCTTTTTCTAGGAGGGGCAGGAGAAAAGGAGAGGCCCACAGGCCTCTCCCACTCTCAGGAGCCAGGAAAGGTCCCTGGTACACTCCGTTCTCCAGAGGGACTGGCTCAGAGCATGCGAGAAGCCGTCATGGTGACGAAGTCCTCGAAGCTGAGTCGAATGTTGCCCTGCACGGCTGTGTCCTTCTCCCGGAAGGCCTCGGTCAGCACCTGTAGCTGGGTGCACACCTGGATGAAGCGGTCTAGCTGCATGGCGGGGTTGGCGGAGCGCGGGCAATAGCGGGAGACCAGGAGCTGGGTGAACTGGGGGCTCAGGTTGTAGCCCATCTGGGACAGAGCTGCAGAGGAGGGGCACAGATAACAGACACAAAGCCCTGCTGTGAGCACCACCGTCAACCAGCTCTGTGGAGCCCAGCGGTGCAGGGGACTGTGAGAGGACAAAGGACAGAAGTCCCTAGGGTCTGCCCAAGATGGCGGGAGCCCAAAAGGGGCTCTGTCTGGATGATCCCCTTAGCTGGAGAGCCCCAATCCCTTTCTCCAAAGCTCCATTACTCTCTGTGCAATCAGACCCATAGGGTCCCAGAATGTCACGGGGCTAGCCATGCTCATCTGTGACTCACCTGCATTACAGAAGGAAGCCTGAGCCCCCCGGGTCCCCCTGTCCAGGGTGGACATCAGAAGCAGTGTGGCAGAGAGGGAAACATGACAAAGGCCTGCTCTGGAGTCAAGACAGCCCCTCGGCAAGTTGTTTAACCTTGCTAAGCCTCTGTCCTTTCATCTCTAAAATGGGGATAATACTTACCTTGTAGGTTCTAGTAAGGACTAAGAGAGGGGATCCTGTAGAGCACTTGGCACAGTGCCTGACACATAATAAGCCCTCAGTGTTATTTGTGAAGAATAATAAAATCATCATCACCTCCCCAGGCAAGGCTATTGCTGGGCGGTTCCAAGGTCACGGCCTATGTGCTACCCTGTCCCCCAACCTGGGAGGCTGCCTTTCTTCCTCTCCGCGTATCTACCAGGCCAGGCTAAAAGTTCCCCTTTTGCTATGTGGCCCTTAGGCAAGTTGCCTAAACTCAGCCTTAGTTTTCTCATCTGCAAAAGGGCAATAATAAGAGATCCCTCAGGTAAGACAGGGGAATAAGAGACACTAACTCTCACATGGGGAGAGTGAATGACGTAACACAGAAGTACTTATTCCAGTGCCCGGCCCACAGCAAGAAGTCAATAAATACACGTTCGGCTGTGACAGTACCACCCTTACCAGTACCCACGACAGGGCCGGGCAAAAGAGGAGGTGATCAGTCCAGGCCATGTCCTCTCCCTTCAACCAGGGCGCAGATGCAGTGAGCTCACCCCCACCACAGAGCTCCTTAGTCTTACTGAAATCCATGGCCAGGGCAAGGGGCCGGGTTCTCTGGGGAGCCCTTTCTCCCTCCCAGGTGGCAAAGCTCCCTGTCAAATTCTCTTCACCCCATTAACCACCCATCTTCTAAAGTCAGAATCGGAACTGGACCTGGAGCTATGGCCTCAGGTCATCTTGAGCCGACTGTCACTTTTTTATTTTTTAAACTTTTTATTTATTTATTCATGAGAGACACACAGAGAGAGAGAGAGAGGCAGAGAGAGAAGCAGGCTCCCGAGGAGCAGGGAGCCTGATGCGGGACTTGATCCCAGGACCCTGGGATCATGACCTGAGCCAAAGGAAGGCTTAACCATCTGAGCCACCCAGGCACCCCCAACTGTCACTTTTAGCATGGTCTGGGTCCCAGAGTTGGGAAGGAAACTGCCTTCAAGCAGAGCTGGCAACAGAAACCACCTTTCTGAGTCCCTGTACAGGGCTCTTTCCATTCAGCATGTTAGAAACCAGAGAGGAAAGAGCCACAAAAGCCACATGTCCTGGTCTCGGGGTGCCCTGGGCTGCTGAGTTCCCATCCCCGAGGCTCCCGCTGGCTGGGTCTACTTCACCCAGCACAGCCAGGAGTGCCGTCCTGAGGGGGGGGGAGGGTCCAGCCCTCATCCTGGAACCAGGTGTTCCCTTGCCCTGGATCTTGGCTCAGTGCCCCAGCCAGATCACAGACGGGACAGAGAGTGGGCCTGTGCCGAGAGCAGCATTTTACAGTGCACATGGGCATTTGGCAGTCAGAGGCTAGAGAACACCGGCTTCCCTGTCATAGGGAATAAAGAGAAAAGTGGGGCTGGGCCTGTGCACTGAGCCCCTCCCATGGCCCTCACCTTGCTGCAGCTCCGTGTAGCTGATGGAGCCGGAGCGGTCCCGGTCATACTGCTGGAAGAGGTTCTTCCACTGCTGGATGAACTTCCACAGGGCTGAGAAACCATAGACGTCGATGCGGCCTGACTTCGTCTTGTCAAACATGTCTTGGGAGGGGAGGGAAGAAAAGCTTCAAGACTGAGGGCCAAGGTCCTCGGGTAGCACCCAGGCCAGAGTACGAGACTCCACAGAACCACAGGCCTGAGGCCTAGATGCCTGCATCTGAGACATACTCTCATCAAGTGTGGACCAGCCCCCGCCCCTGACCACCCTCAGCCCTGGCCCTTCCAGAACCGCATTTTCTCTGCACACCCGGCAGCTGACCCCACTCTGTGCCATCTGCTACCGGTGCAGGGAGTCCCATTCTGCAGAATGGAAAACCGCAGAGCCTGTGACTCAGCAGGGTCTGGAACTTGAGAATAGATCTAGGGGAAAGAGCTCTCAGTCTAGAGGATCTCACCTTGAACCCAACTTCCTGCCTGAAATCCTCCCTGGCTGAAAGATCTCTCCTCCGAATGGTTGTGCACCCGCTGTCAGGCGTCAGGTGGCTCTGCCCCACCTCGAGCCCACAGCCCACGGGGAAGGGCTAGAACTCACTTATCATCATGAGACATGTCTCGTCATTGAAAGAGGACCAGTTGGAGTTGACCAGAGCCTGCTTCAGCTCCTTGATGGAGATGTAGCCACTGTGATCGGCATCCACTGACTGGAACCAGGAGTAAGCCTCAGGATCCACATTGGGAGGAACGCCACCTGCGGGAAGGGGTGCAAACCAGAGGAGTCAGAGGCCGGTCTCAAAGCCAGTCCAAAGACATGCTGGGGAGGGCCAGCCTCGGTGCCTCCTTGGGGACAGGTTTTCCTTACCCACAAAGCCTCACAAGTCCACCTACCCCGTCTTCCAGCAAGCCAACAGCCTTACTTTGATGGAAGGCTCCGAGCAGAGTCTCTGAGCGTAGACTCAACAAGTATCTCTAGCTGGCTTCTACTCCGTCAATCTGCTGGGCTTTGCCTACAGTGTTCAGTCAGTTCTCTCTTTGATCTTAAGTTTCTAGGGAATGGGGACTTTCCAGCTGACTATGAACGCTCTGAAAAGAAGGATTCTCTCTTCCCCACAGACTGGGAATCCAAAAATGTTTGCTGAGCAGTTCACACACACAGCCCAGAAACAGGTATTTTGAGAGTCACAGCAGCAGGGGGCTCTCTGGTGTGGGAACCAGGTCTGACCCCTGTCTGACTTCTCCGACACAGTGGCAATAGACATATTCTACCGGGAGCCACCAGAGTGAACATGGCCACGGAACTCCACCTCTTCTCGTTCCCCATCAGCTCCAACGCATGACCCCATCCCCAACCTCCCTGGAGACATCTCTGACACCTCCTCACCCCCACACACCCACAGAGCTGCCCAGTTCTGTACCTCCTCCCGGTTCCTATGCACCTCCCCTGGTTCAGACACCTCTCACGTGGATTGCTGTAACAAACCAAAAGGCCTAACCAAATCATCCTTACAGCTACTCTCTGCCCCTCTTCACTTGCTACCGAGTAATCTCTAAAATCCACGTCAGTTCTAACCCCTTTCCCCCCTGCCTCAACTCAAAACTCTTTCAAGGTTCCACTGCCTACAAAATTGTCCAGCATCCTTAATCCAGCATTCCAGGTCCCCCCGCAATGTGGTCCACTCTTGCCTACCTCTCCCACTCTGTCCCCCTCACAGCTCTGTTCCAGCCCAGATGAAGTATTTGACTCACTTAGCCATCCCTGTTTATGCCCACCAGAGGCTTTACTCATTGTTCCCTGCCATGGACCCCTTCTCCCTCACCTCTCTGCATCATTTCCTGTCCCCCTGCAAAACCCAAATAAAATGCTGTTCCTTCCACAGAGCCTTTCCTATTCTTCCATCTCTGGACAGGCTTCCTTCCCCTCTCCTTTGCACTCCTTCTCTCTTATGACCCTGATCTCCTGTGTACATGTTTTCTTCTACCCCCTTCCAGGTTAGAGTTGGAGCAAGCTGTGGGCAAGCTCCCTGCCTAATTCCTTTCTGAGTCCCCAAGGGCTAGCACGGGGCCAGACCCAGACAGGAAAGGTGCTCCATTCATGCCAGAGCTGGCCTCGTGGTTCTAGTTCCAGCTCCCCCATTTGCGGCCTTGGTTTATTTAAATACTCTATTTCAGTTTTCTTATCTGTAAAGTGAGGACAGGAGCATCTACTTCACAAGGTTACTGTGAAGACTAACACATGAAAAGCCTGAAGCATCTGGTACAATCTAAGTACTATCTATCTGCTGATTATTGGTGCTGTTGTTGTGGTTCAAATAGCTTTGGGTGTCTGTCAGAAGGTGGAGGAAAGGATCATTCACTTGGAAAGACATGCAGCGTGAAGGGGTGGGAGATGAAAAGTGGAGAAGCACACAGGCCTATCTTAGAAAAAAGCCAGACTTACGTAGTACTGGAAAGCCGACTGAGTGAACTGGCCACCAAACGGGCTCCTTCCCCCCAGGCAGACATCAGAGGCAGCCACGGGCCCTGGTGGAGCACAGAAGCCACCACCTAGTCCCCAAAATGAGGCCCGAAGAAAAAGGTCTGCTTGACTCAGGGCCTAGGCTGACCTCCGTGGATGGGAAACCCAGGCAGGTCCCACAGCCCCTTTCTGAAACAGCAGCTGGGCCACAGGGAGTGAGGGCCATGGCCCTGGGCGAGAGAGTCTCTGGGACACATGGTCTAGGCGGTTTGCATGAAAGAGCCCAGGCTCTGGAAGCAAGGAGCTCTGATCCTCACTAGCTCGTGTGACTTCAGACAAATGACTGAGTTTTCTGAGTACTGATGGCCCCATTCCAAAAAAGGACCTACTTCCCAGGGCTGTGTGATGAGTAAGTGAGGTCACAGCAAAATAAAGCTTCGGCAAAGGGCCTGACAACATGTGCGGGCACATCTTCCCAGAGGAAGGACTGTCTGGAAGGAGGAGAAAAGAGTTGCGAAGGGAAGAAGGAAAGCAGGCGGCAGGGGCAGAGGGTGTTCAGAGAACTCCAGCGGGACTCAGGTGGACGGCAGCGAGGGTCCACGGCAGGTGTGGAGGCTGGAAAGGCCCGTTAGGTCTCGAGCACCTGTAGGATCTTTCCTGAGGGCAGTGGAACACCTTCGATGGGCAAATCTGTCTTGCAGAGCAGTGGTGCTCGCACCTTAGATCCTGGATTCATCCAGTGGGGCTGAGGTGGGGCCTCCCAGGTAACTCCCCTGCAGCTGAGCTCCAGGGAGGCATGAGCTGCGCTGGAGAAGAGGAATGGAGGCCACGTGAGAGGAAGCTGCAGAAGATGGGGAGCAGCTAAGAGTCGGAGGCACATCTCTCCTCCCTCTGCAGCCCCAGACATGATCTCTGGCCTCTGGCCCTAAAGCGATGAGCCTCACAGAGAGGGGCTCCTTTACGTGCAGTGACCTCACGTGGGCTCACAGGCAAGAGTTTAGAAGGCTGAGGAACTCCACCACGAAGTTGCTGAGCTGAAAGCAAACAGCCAGGGGCTCAGGGCTCTGACAAGATAAATGCTGCTGATTCAGTGTTTGGAGCCCCCAAGGTGTGAGCTCTCCCTCAGGGCCACCTGCCTGGGAACGTGTGCTAAGATGCGGCCGCTTCCCCGCGGGGCCGTTCCCGGGAGCCCTGCAGGTGCACCAGAGTGGTTCCAGGCTGCATGCTGCTGGCTTTGTCTCCTGGGAATAAGCATTCTGTGAGGAGGCCGACTGAGTGAGTCCCGGAGGAAAGAGCGATCTAGGCACTCACCTTCCCTGCCCCTGTCTGAGGTCACTTGGTCATTTGCAGGGAGCCTGAAGCCCCCCACCAGGATTCTCCAAGCTCTCCTCCCCTACCTTGTCCAATGCCTCACCTTCAGCATCTCTGCTCCTTACCCTCCCTGCATCCCGTCATTCTCCTACCTGCCTCAGCATCTCCCAGGGGTGAGGCCCTCACCACAAATGCTATCACATTCATGAGTAATACCTCTTTGCTGAGAACATCCCAGAGTGAGTCCTCTCATAGAATATTGTGTATTAAGCCCTTCCCACTGTACCCAGCATTTACCTGCACCTTCTCACCAAGTACTTATTAATAATCTTGTCGGGTAGCGGCATTCACCCATTTTATGCAAGTGGACATTGAGGCGTAAAGAGGTGAAGTAATTCGGTCAGCTCAGTAGGTGGCCTGATCTCAAAAGCCAGGCTTTCAATAACTACACTATCTTGCCTTTCTATATAGAGTGGCCAGTCTCCCTCACGTAGAAACGGGTTCTCCCCGTGGCACACTCTTCTAGTTGTTTGCTAATCCTACCCTCTCCCTCCCCTGTAAGAGCACCGGACATCCTCTCTACTGCCTGGTGGCTTGCAGAGCCCCTGCAGGACAGCAATATTCACTCCCACCCTACTGATGTCAGGCTTGACCAGGGGATGTGGTTTGGCCAATAGAACGTGAGTGGAAAAGATGTAAAGTACTTCAACACAGAAGCTTTTAAGAGGCACTGTGCATTCCTGCTAGCCCTCCCGATCTGTCGAGCCCCAAGAACAGCCTATCCCAATTAAGGGCTGCTCCTTCCACCTGGATCTGGAAGGAAAAGACGCACGGCACAGAACCTCCGCAGCCAGACTCACAGCTGCTGGCACGTAAGCAACAGAAATAAATGCCGTGGTCGTAAGCCCAAGTGAGTCTGGAGTTACTGTTACCACAGCAAAGCTAACTCGCAGACTTCATGTTCTGCTGATGTAAGCTGGAGCTACAGGCAAGATGCTATGGTGCCAGAGACCAGGCTGCCTGCACACCCACGGGAAGGGCAAGGGTGGGCCCTGGAGAACTCAGGACAAAGTCAAAGGCGCCTGGAGTCCAAGATCCCTACTTACCTGGAGGAGGTCCCTGTCCATAAGGCCCAGGATGCTGGGCGCTGTAGGAATTTGGAGGTGGCTGACCATAGGGGCCCCCTGGGGCCGCCCCACCATATAGTCCTCCTGGAGTTCCAGAGGGGAGTCCCCCAGGGTTGGGGTGTCCATAGGGTCCCCCACCAGCTGGTGGTCCATAAGGCCCTCCGGGGGCAGGACCCCCTCCATAACCGCCACCGGGGGGTACCCCACTGCCATACTGCCCTCCACCATGGGGGGGTCCAGGGTAGTAGCTGCCCGGAGGGGCTCCAGGCGCTTGTCCTCCAGCTCCTGGGCAGCCCTGCAAGAAGAACAAACTATCAGTCAGAATGGTAAGGCCAGAAAACAGCCCAGTATGGCACTGTACCATTATGAAGCCCGGCCACTGCCACTCTTTCAACTGATCCTATAGGCAGGGCTGGAATTATGACCTCATTGCTCAGACGGTCAACCTGAGGCTTCTAGAGAAGAGAGAACCTCCCCAAGATCACACCACCAAGGACATGTGGAGGCAGGGCTGCAATCTCGCCCTCCTGGCTCCCCTTTCCACCACACCAAGGGCTCCGTGACGGCTTGGGATCATGTCTGGTTTGCCACTTTCTTCCCAGCCCCCACTGCTGAATGCATGCTCAGGAAATAATTATTGAACAAATGAGGAGGCAAATGAGTCAAAATCCCAACCCCTCACCCTGTGCCACCTCCATCTCTCTCCATCTCTACCTGGAGGACTCACAGTGCAAATGCGGTCTCCACCCCACAACCCGACGCTCTTCAATCACGACAATATATCCATAGCATGGGCTCATCTGTGGCATGTCTTCCTCAGCCAAGAATAGCTCGAGATACAAAAGCATGTGCCCTTCTCACTCGTGACTCTGGAGACAGGCAGGGGAAGACCCTGCTCCTCAGGCACCGGAGTACAATCGGTAAGAGTCAAAAAGACCAGTTTGAGTTCAGGTTCTGCCACTTACTCACTGGACTAATGACTTCCCTTCTCTAAGCCTCAATATCCTTTGTTCTAAAGGGGAATAAGACAGTGCCTACCTCCCAGGTTGGAATGTGAATGAAATGAGACCAGGTGTGTGAAGTGCTCTGACACAGGAGGAAACCCCAATCCAGAAAAATCGCACATAGACTGTGTGGAGGGGCCGGGACCCAGGCCATCTGTCCCTTAGCGCAGCCAAGGGGGTGTCCCCTCTCTTGTCCATGTCCCCACTAGCCAGGGATCCCCAAACTCAGTGTTCAGCTGCAACCGCCTACACCGCAGAGCGCAGCCCCAACACAGCTGCAGACAGGCTGGGCACAAAGGCACAGGGAGCAGCTGGGCCCAGCTCTGAGACACGCTGTAGATAAACCTCAGAAGGCACACTAGTGGCCTAATCTCGGAGAGCCTGGACTGGCTCTTTTTATTGTGTTTGATAGCTTCTGAGACACTTGCCCTCAAGGCTGAGGCCAAACTCACACTTCATCTAAAGGAGGTCTGTGGCTCAAGGCCCCTCCTATGCCCTTCTTGAGGAGGGCATGAAGCAGATCCTTCCACCTTCCCCATTCAGCAAGGTGGGAGCTCTGCTGCCCTGGAAGCCTCCAGAGCAGGCAGCAAGGCTTCTCTGCGGTGAAGTCATGGGCCATTCTCAATCCGAAACTCTGCACTCACCAGTTGAGTTCTCACTGTGGGCCCCTGGCTTCATCTCTCTGAGCCTGCTCCTTCGCAAGCAAAATACGATCATCTCTCCCTCACTGGGTCACTCTGCTGATTACAAGACATAAATGCAGCAGAATTTTGTCAGTCTAACTTTTAGCTAAAGACTCTTTTGATAAAATAAAATTTTAAAAACTGATAAAAGAAAGTGGCTTTTGGCTGAATCCCGGTGGGGATTCCAGAGCCCCGACCATGCAGGGCCCCCTCCTTTGTTAGATCCTGAGAGAGCTCTGCAGATGCCACATAGTGACTCAAAAGACAGTCTAAAAACCACTGATAAAAGAAAACAAGTTCTTACAACAGTGCCTGGCATAAAGCAAATAATCTATAAATCTTGGCTACCGTTATATTACTCATTGTCAGCAAAGCCCTAGGCCAGGTAAATTCTTGGGGAGGGGGTGTATTAAAGGTGAGAACCGGTCTGAAGGAGCTCCCAGTTAACTGCAGAGGCACGGGAACGCCCTCCGTAACATCCAACAAAACTGCCAAAGGAACCGGGCGTTTCAAGTGGACACACAAGCCGTGAAAGGAAAGAGGGTGAAGTCAAGGGAGTTTCCAGGAGAAAGCAGTGTTTGAGCTGGGATGAAAAGAATGAAAAAGGGGCCCCTGGGTGGCTCAGTCAGTTAAGCGTCTGCCTTTGGCTCAGGTCATGATCCCAGGGGCCTGGGACAGAGTCCCGCTCAGCAGGGAGCCTGCTTCTCCCTCTCCCTCTGCCTGCCGCTCCCCCTGCTTGTGCTCCCTGTGTGTCAAATAAATAAATAAAATCTTTAAAAAAAAAAAAAAAAAAGAAAGAAAAGAAAGGAATGAAAAAGATTCCAAGGGAGTTGGAGCAGTGTGATGGGAGGGATGCGAGGGAGGTGGTCATCTAACCCCTTCAGTTTCCAGATGGGGAGAAACTAAGAAGAGGGAAAGGGACTTGCTCAAACCCCACGGAGCTGGAGGCAGAGGTGGACCTCTGCCAGGTCCAGACCACCTCCCACCACACCCGGGCCCAGTCACTCCTGCTGCCTGTACTACAGTGTTCTTTCCTTAAGCAATAGGGCACAGGAGGCCCTGCAGAGTCTGGGCACACCCAAAGAACAGGCCCAACACCAAGCCAAGAAGTAGCTGCTCCATAAGCAGCCTGGTGGGCAAAGCCATAAACCCTGGCCTAGGGCACCTGAGGCCCAGGCCCTCCCCCCTGGGAAATGCCCCCCGACCAACAAAGCAGGTACTGCCAGGCAGGTCTTCTGGCCCTCCCACTGTCACATTCCAGGGGCCTGCCGGGTCTGGTGCAGTTTGGCAACTAAACCCTCTCCTCTCTGCCCTGGGTTAGAGCCCTCACCTGCACAGTTCATAAACACACAAATGCTACCGGCAGAAACCTGCCAACAGTCCTCAAACAGAAAAAAGGAAGCTATTAGAAGGCTGCTTTTCAGATGAAGAAACTGAGGTATGCAACCGCAATGACTTCATCCAGCAAGCATTTATAGAGTGTACCGTACTAGGCATGGGGTGCAAAACTAAACAGGGCCTGTCCCTGAGGGTCCCATCGGTGATTCGGATACAGTTTGATCGGTGCCATCAGAAAAGCCTACTTAAATGCTATCAAGGAGGCACAAAGAGAAGAATTTATTCCGTTTGTTGAATGATGGATGAGCAATCAACTGAAGCAATGCAAGGGGCGCCTGACTGGCTCAGTCAGCTAAGCGGCTGCCTTCAGCTCAGGTCATGATCCCAGGGTCCTGGGATCGAGTTCTGCAGCATGCTCCTTGCTCAGCGGGGAGCCTGCTTCTCCCTCCGCCTGCTGCTCCCCCTACTTATGCTCTGACAAAAAAGTAAAATCTTAAAACAACAACAACAACAACAAATGAAGCAATGCATGAAGTGGGTCAAGGAAAGCTTCCTGGAGGAGGCAGGAGTGATACTAGAGCTGGCCTTGAAGGATGCCTAGGCATTCCCCAAAAGGAAAACAGGAAAGGATATTCTGGACAGGAGGGAGAAGACAGGCACAGGCCTGTGAGCGAGCACCAAGAGGTGGGGGGATGGCTAGAAAGCAGGGGCGGGGGCAAGGACGCAAGGTGAACTCAGAAAGGCAGGCTCTTTACACTTCCCTTGACCAGGCTCCCTGCCTGCTGCATTTCAGTTAGCGGGTGAGTTACTGGTGTTTTAACGTACTTCCTGTCTGTCTGTGTCTCCTCCACGCAACAGTGGGCGCCCCAAGGCCAGACACTGGGCCTCATTCATCAGGGTACCCAGGGTCCAGCACAGTGCCTGGCACCTGCAAGCCTCCATAAATATTGGAACAGATGAATACCGCTCTGAAGAGTTTGGGCTTTATGCCTGAGGAAACAGAGCACCATAGAAGGGTTTCCAATAGAGGAGGAATGTGATCAGAGCCTTGTTTAGAGAATTAACCAGCAGCGGGGTGGAGGCAGCAGCCCAGGTGCTAGGCAGGCAGGGCTTGAACCAGACAGCGGACTTAGACATGGAGAGAACAGGATGGATTCTGAAGCTATTTCAGAGATAGGCTAGACATGACTTGACGACTAATTTAATTAGGGAGGAGATGGAGGGCGAAGGAAAGGGAAGTGTTTAGAATGACTCAGGTACCCAGCATGTACAGATGAAGTGCAGCGAGCAACTGAGTCAAACCCAGGCCCGGGACGATGGTTCCCAGGGTCACTGAGTTGTTAGTGAAGGTCTGTCTGAACCAGACATGAAAACTCGAGTCCCTGACTCCCTGTTGTTTTATGCTACTCCACACTGCCAACCCTTTTGAGACTTTTTCCAAGAGCATTTCATGTTGATCAACACAAGATTGTGGGTGGGTGGAAGGAAGGAAGGAAGGAAGGAAGGAAGGAAGGAAGGAAGGAAGGAAGG
>NW_027397080.1:13052427-13068299 GCF_003265705.2 Callorhinus ursinus | reverse complement strand
AGGAAGGAAGGAAGGAAGGAAGGAAGGAAGGAAGGAAGGAAGGAAGGGTTCAGCAACCACAGTTTCTGAAGCATCACAGAAAACTATCCATAGGTCCTCCCCCCCCACAAGATTTTATTTTTAAGTAATCTCCACACACCCAACATGCGTCTCAAACTCAACCCCATGATCAAGAGTCGTAAGCTCCACATGCCCCGCTGACTGAGCCAGCCAGGCGCCCCTCCCTAGGTCTTTACTGATGGCACACAAACTACATTTGATATACTGGGGTGTGGGAGGGGGGCATTTAGATTTTCCTGAGGCTCTGCTAGGTGCTTCCAGTGCAGCTGGCTCCCACTGATCCTCAGTCCTGTGAGGGAAGTGCTGTCACCCCCATGTTACAGATGAGAAAATTAAGGTACAGAGTTACTAGCGTGCCTGTGATGACACAGCCAGAACAGGTGAGCTGGGGTTCACGACAGGGGCTCTACGCTACTACCCTCTGTGTTCACTCAACTGTGACCGAACAGGGGCTGTCCTCCATGTAACTGTCAGACATGATGGATTTCTACATGGACAGGGCTGAAGGGGGAAGGGCTGCATTAGGTGATCTTTCAGAGGCTTCAAGCCCAGAAATCAGAGAGACTCAGAAGAATCTTACTCTTTTTTCACCTCTACACCTAGAGCCGATCTGAGAGGCACAGTACTGCAAGAGATCCCAAAGAGCCTCCAGTCCGACCTCTCAGGAGAGGATGGAATCTCTGCAGCACCATCTTGAATCTGTTTGCAAGTGATGGGCAGCTCACCTCCTCCTAAATAACCCACTCAGGAGGTTCAATATCTTCTTTTGGTTCGAGGGTTCATTCTTCTACCCCCAAGACCCCCGTGAAGTTCAGAGATATCAAAGGTTGGTCCATGCGGAGTCCTGATGGGGAAGGGAGTAGGCTGCCTTGCAAAGAGGCCTGTGCTCTGAAGCCGCCCCTCGAGTGTCGGCTGGAGGAGGCTAACGCACATTCTAAGGGGTTAAACAATCAAGAAGACAGGAGTGGTTTGGACATTCACCAGCAGAGCCTCCTAAAATATTTAAAGGCAAGAAACCTGCAGCCAATAAACTGTGGGCCAAGAAATGTCCCAAGACTTCAATTACCGTCTGTGTGCTGACACTCCAAAATCCTTCTGTCCAGCTTCATCTCTCCTGAGCTGCTGACCCACGTACCCAACAACCTCCTGGACCTTCCCTCCAAATCTATTCCTCCCTCTGTGTCCCCATCTCAGTGAATGGTACCTCCCACCCAGTCCCCCAAATCTGAAGCCTTAGTGCCCTCTTGGGCACCTCCTCTTTCCTCCCCTCCATTACCCCAATTAGGCACCAAGTTTTCTCAATTCTACCTCCCAGATGTTTCTTAAATCCATTTTCACCAGGCCCCCGTTCTCTCTAATCAAGGATACTTCATCAGCTTTGAGACTGGTCTCCCTGCCTCCAGTGTCTCCTGCACTGGTCCATTCTCACAGTGCCCCACGGTACCAGGTCCAAAGCACAAATGAAACAAGACTCTTCTACGGCTCCCTCATTAGTCAGGATGAAGTCCACACTCCCCCGAAAGGTATACAAAGTCCTTGAGGATCTGGCCCTTGCTTACCTTTCTGGTCTCATTTCTCAGCCCTTTCCCCTTCTTCACTCGGTATTGATCTCCTGAAATTCCTCCAAAATTCTGGGCTCTTGTCTGCTGACCTTTGTGCGTGCTATTCCCTCTACTTTCTTCACTCAGCTAACGCCTACTGGTGATTCAGCTTTTGGCTTCAATGTCACCTCCTTCAAGAAGCCTTCTTCCCCCACACACTTAGTTAGGCATCCCTCCTGTGCTGTCCTAGTACCTTACACTTACTCCCATTTAGCATTTATCACACTGATTCCACAATTTATCTATCTGTATCACTCTTTCCTTGGGGTATTCCAGGACCCAAGGGCACTTGAGTTTCACTACTCCAACACCCAGACTATGCTTGAGGACCCCGGGGCTGGCGGCAGTGGAAAATTAAAGAGTTTTGACTCCTAACAATTGGTTGGAATCCTGTAGGGCTACGTTCTGGGTAGAGGGGAGGTGGCACTAAGCCTTTGGATGCTTTGAAACAACCAGGTATTTTCTTAGAATACCCTGGACCAGAGCTGCACAGGCGGACAGGGTATGATGGCGGGAATAAAAGTATTTCTTCTATTCTGGACGCATTTCTCTCCATGCTCCTTTTCAGTATTTCACTCTGAGCAGAAGCCCAGGCCATGTGGCATAACAGCAATCACAGCAGCAAGAACCTCCATCAGGGGCACCTAGGTGGCTCAGTCGTTAGGCGTCTGCCTTCGGCTCAGGTCATGGTCCCAGGGCCCTGGCATTGAGGCCGCACCGGGCTCCCTGCTCAGCGGGGAACCTGCTTCTCCCTCTCCCACTCCCCCTGCTTGTGTTCCCTCTCTCGCTGTCTCTGTCAAATAAATAAATAAAATCTTTAAAAAAAAAAAAAAAAAAAGAACCTCCACCAGGCACTGGCACACACTTGGTATCAACAATGTGCCAAGCTCACTGCCAAGTTTTAGCAGTTTGTCTTCATTTCAGCCCTATGAAGTATTATTCCTCCCTTTTTAAAGGTGAGGAAACTAAGGCTCAGAGCCCACAGATGGTTTGTCCAAGGGTATATAACTATTAAGTGCTAGAATTAGGATTCTAGCACAATTGTATCCAACCTGGAAGTGCAGGCTCTTAATTTCTATGTCACTGCCTGTAAGATGCACACAAAATACCTCCAGAAGCTTATTAAGATGTAGACTCCTGGGCCCTTCCTGGGCACAGAATAAGTCTGAGATGGAACCCAAAAGTGTGCACTTCTTAAGATTTATTTATTTATTTGAGAGAGAGAAGGAGAGAGTGCAACAAGCAGGGACAGAGGCAGAGGGAGAGAGAATCCTAAGCAGACTGGGCAGAGCCCAGAGCCCAACACAGGGCTTGATCTCACAACCCTGAGAGCATGACCTGAGCCAAAACCAAGTCAGATGCTCAACGGACTGTGCCACTGGTGTCCCCAAAAGTGTGCTTTTTTAAAACAAGCTCCTAGGTGATTCTGATACAGACCATCCACGGAGAAACAATGCACCACGGCAATGTTTTCCCAACCTGTGTTCCTCAAGAATACTAGTGTTATCAAAAAATGACCAGAAATTTTAGAAAAAGGGGGTTGGGGATGGGAGGGAGTTCCCATGGTTAAAAAGTTTAAGAAATACTGCATATTCTATCCCTCTCTGGCAAATTTACAAAGCATATTAACAAATTAAGAATTCTGAGATGCTTCATGTTGAACAAATTTATTCAGCTGTATTTCACGGAGTGTTTCCCAAATTTATTTAACCACAGAATCCTCCTCTATTTGCAATACCTATTAACATTTCATAAGACCCAACAGACAGAATGGAGCTTCAGAAGCCCTGCTAGGTTATACTTCCTCCTAACCTCAGCCCATGCTAGCTTTTTTTCTACCTCTAAGTAAGCAATGAAAGGAGTTCTACATTCCAGCCCTGGCCTCACTCCCTCACTTGCTATATGTGACCTTGGGCAAGCCATTTCACCTCTTTGGGGTCCTTCCTCAGCTATAAACTGGGGATAATAATCTCTACTAGCATGCTTACAGGGCCTCCATCACTGAGATTAAAAAGGTCCAAATACTG
The DNA here is from genome assembly GCF_003265705.2 of Callorhinus ursinus. Classification (NCBI taxonomy): domain Eukaryota; kingdom Metazoa; phylum Chordata; class Mammalia; order Carnivora; family Otariidae; genus Callorhinus; species Callorhinus ursinus. The sequence goes on along the minus strand of NW_027397080.1, from coordinate 13,064,611 downwards.
TGTACAAAAGCCAAACAGGGCTGCTCTTCCTCACCATCCTTTTGGCATGTGACTATACTCAGTTGAGTGCTTTCTAATATCCCATGTAATTCTGTTTTCCTACTTTCCCTGCATGGGTTTTATCTCCTAAATTAGCATGATCTTGGAGTCTAGAAAAATATCCAAATACTAAAATACTGTTACACTCTTAGAAGTATCAAATGCTTTACAAGCGTGACTTCATTACTACTCATGAGAGCTCTCTGAAGTAGACCCTATTATTGGGCCCAATTTTACAGAGGGGGAAACAGGCTCCAAAGGCTTAATGGCTCCTAACTATTTAAGTGATGGAGCCAAGGTGTTAACCTTCTTCTGCCTTCAAGCTGAACTTAACCACTCTACCTATCTGTCATCCAACAAAGGATTCTGGCCACAGAATCACCTTGCTGTGGTGTTCTTGGCTGGATCAAAATGGGCTGGGGAGTGGGGAAGAGGCATTTGCTGACAGCTTCCGGGTTCTGCTGCCTGCCAGGGGACTGCAGGTTAAGTTCTGCGTCTTCTCTGGGTTTCACTTTTCCTATGCGTGAAATGGAGGTGTCAGACTAAGTAAATAAGGGCATTCGAGGAACCCGCGGAAACCACAGATTCTCCTGATGATTCGCATGCAGTATATCAGGGGTGTATTTTTATCAGACGCCCCGAACGATGCCGACGAAGCCAGTGCTTTAAATGCTGTGTTGGCGTTGGTGAGCCCTCCGGGAACCCCCGCGGGAGTCCTGAGAAGGTGTGAGGCCCCAGCAGAGCCCAGCCTGATTACGCGGGGTCCAAGGTCCCCAAGTCCTCACGGGCGCGACGTCAGAGGGGGCGCGACGCGACCTCCCAGACCTGTAGTCCTGCGTGACGTGAGACAGGCGCGACCGACCAGCCCTTTCGCCTTCTTTGCCGCGCGAGACCTCGCTGAAGCCAACCTCAGCGTAGGAAGGGCGCGGAGAATGCCAGGAGAAAGCAAAGCGGGGCCCGGGCCCGTACTCCGCGAGACCCCTACTTGGTATCGCCCGCCCCCGCCAAACACTCACCTGCCCGTACGGGTAGCTGGCCATGGCGCCTCGACGTCACACGCTGGCGAGGGGCGGGGCTTCCCGGTGCTAAGCCTGCCCTCCCCTGGGCCTGGGGGGTGTGGCCGCTTCTGATTGGGTGTTCTCTACTGTCAATCCTGGGCGCATGGGTCGACGGAAGTGACGTTCTAGGGCGGTGGTCGGGTGCTTCAGGGAGAGTCCGGGGGTGCTAAGGATTGGGTGAATGTTTCCGGAAATCTCGTTCGCTTACTGGCGGGGCTGTTCCTCCCTTTCCTGCCCTAGCGTAGGCCCCAGGGATGCTCAGGCCCGGGTATTTAGTGAGAAGCTTGGGCCGGTTGTTCTAGCGGTGGCCATGTTTTAACCTGGCAAATGGGACGCCTGATAGTGGGTAGTTGCAGTCGTCACTGTAAGTTTCCGCCCGCCGGAGGAGGGCCCAGGCGGTTGCCGTGACAACCGGAACAGATTTAGGCCTCCTGGACAGGAAGGAGGCGACAGCGGAAGTACCTCGCTCTAATGTCATGACATCAGTTAGTAGCTTTAGAGTGAGATTTGTGGTCTTTGGAGAGGAAAATGCCAAGTCCTCAGAGTGGGAGGAAAATTAAAATCATCTGGGGTCTGTCTTTCATAAAACGGGGATACCGTGGTCCAGAGAAGCAGTGACTTGCCCTAGTTCACAGTAGGTTGGGAGCAGAGGTGGCCTAGAACTGGCGTCACTGGATGCCCAGTTCTCAGCAGGGAAGTCTTGACTAGTCCCCAAAGTAGGTCCAATTCTGGTGCCCGAGTGACCACATATAGTCATGTACTTATTGTTCTTGGTGGTTCAGGCTCTGCACTTGTTTGCATGCTTATTTGACTAATTTGTTAAGTTCTTCCGTGTGGGCATATATTGTATGTGTTGTTTTTTGTTTTGTTTTTTATTTATTTGACAGAGACACAGTGAGAAAGGGAACACAAGCAGGGGGAATGGGAGAGGGAGAAGCAGGCCTCCCGCTGAGCAGGGAGCCGATGCAGGGCTCAATCCCAGGGTCCTGGGATCATGACCTGAGCCGAAGGCAGCCGCTTAACGACTGAGCCACCCAGGTGCCCCAGATTATATGTGGTTTTGCTTGTCATATCCGCTGTACATAGTACAGTGCCTGGCACTGTATTTAAACACACACACACACACACACACACACACACACACACACACACAATAAATGAGTAGTGTTACGAGGTGTTATCCATTCCAGATCATCTATCTAACCCTCTGGCCAGGCACTTTTCAAAATCACTGTGCCCATCATGCTACTTGCCCACTGGACAGTGGCTACAATGGCTCCTCTTCATCTGCACCTACAAAAAAAGGCCCAACCTCTTCATTCTGGCACTCCTCAGGCTCTTCACAATATGATCCAACTTCACCTTGGCATTTGGTACTGTTGCTGTGCTATATTCCAGCCTGCCTCATATAAGAGTTCTCTTTGATATTTTTCCCAAAACTTATTCCCCTGTTTCATCTCAGAAAATTCACCCAGTCTCTCAGGCAGAACCTAGGATTGTTCTAGTGTGGCCTCTGTTTCTCCAAATGTTTTCCCACCTCCATTTGCTATACTTCAAAAGTAGACCCACTGGGGCACCTGGGTGGCTCAGTCGTTAAGTGTCTGCCTTCAGCTCAGGTCATGATCCCAGGATCCTGGGATTGAGCCCCACATCGGGCTCCCTGCTCGGCGGGAAGCCTGCTTCTCCCTCTCCCACTCCTGCTTGTGTCCCCTCTCTTGCTGTCTCTCTCTCTCTCTCTTTTTGTCAAATAAATAAACAAAATCTTAAAAAAAAAGAGTAAACCCACATCTGCTCTTTTCTCCCTGTTTGCACTATCACCCTCGTCCGAGATTCCATCATTTATGGCCTGGATCATTGCGGTAGCCTCCTGATCAGTGTCCCTGCTTTCACTCTTTTCCCACACTCTATTCTTCATGGAGCAGCATTAAAAAAAAATCTTTTTTTTAAAGATTTTATTTATTTATTTGACAGAGACAGAGAGGGAACACAAGCAGGGGGAGTGGGAGAAGGAGAAGCAGGCTTCCCGCCGAGCAGGGAGCCCAATGTGGGGCTTGATCCCAGGATCCTGGGATCATGACCTGAGCCAAAGGCAGACCCTTAACGACTGAGCCACCCAGGTGTCCCTTGTCTTAAATGTGCTTTGTCTTAAATGTAAATTTAAGTGCTTGTCTTAAATGTAAATTAGATCATGTTGTTCCTGGGCTTACTTTCCTTCCCATAACTCTTACAATAAAATCTAAACTCAGCCTTACGATCTTCATGGCCCCATGTGACCAAGACCTTGCCTGCATCTCCAGCCTCACTTCCTGTGCCTGCTGTCTCCCTCAGTTCACTCCAGCCGTGCTGGCCTGGTCTCCACCCGTGAAACTGAGCACATTCTCACTTCCAGATTTTTCGGTGAGTTCTTCCCTCTTCCTGGAATGCTCTTCCCTTGGGTCTTCCCTGGCTGGCTCCTCTTTGCCATCCAGATTTCGATTCAAATATCACCTCGGGGCGGGGGGCATTCCTTGACACCACATCTAAAGTAGCATTGCCCCCCCCCCACATTCTAGTCATCTATCATGTTACAATGTTTCATTTTATCATAGTACTTGTCAGTACTTGAATTGTCCTCTTTAAAGTTTAATGTATATTGTAGCATTGTCCTCTTCTTATTCACTCCTATATCCCCAGTGCCTAGAATAATATCTGGCATGAATTTAATAAATGTTATTAGATATCATCATCATTGTCATCATTGTTGTCGTCGTCGTCCTGTATTGAATTCTTACTAGGTGCCCGATGTTGTACTAAGTACAATGCGTTGTTTCATTTCCATCGCAGTACTTTGAGATAGATATTACTACTCATTTATAATGAGGAGCTGAGGCTGACAGAGGCTAAGTGACTTCCCTACCAGCAAAAAGATAAATGGAGAGGTCAGGACTTGAACCCAGGTCCACATCTTTTAACTACTCAATAGATTAACTACTAAGTAGTCTTGTCTTTACCTTTGTAACCCCCTACCCAGTCCCCCCACCCAAAAAAAGTAGGTAGAATTGCACTGCAAAATCTCAAAGAGGAAGAAGTCTTATAGTCTGGGCTGAAGGTCAAGGGGTATCTGCTGGGAGAGAAAATAGGTGAGCCCCAGACTACAAACTGGGGTCATGTGATGCACATTTTATTCCACAAATATATTAAACCTATTGAGTTCCCACCCCCTTAACAGGCTCTATTCTAAGTGCTGAGGATTAAATTTCTATGAAAATCTCACCCCCCTAGCCCCCTCTGCCCAGCAAAGGGCTCCTAGGAGAACGTTCTGTTGGATATCTGTGCACTTTGGAAGCAAGAGCATGTAAGTCATCTCTCAGGCACTGAAACTAGCCAAAGCCAACATCCAGGGATGTGTTTCTGAGGACCTGGGGCAGGCCCAGGTGTGTTTATTTTGGAGCAGGCTGGATAACAGGGAGATCAGGAATTCCAAAGACTGAAAAACAGTCAACTCATTTCCAAAACCTCAACTACCTGAGGCAGACAGAGGTGGGTGGGAAATTCCTGTTATTGTTTCAGCTTTAGCCAAAGGGGAAAACTTGGATTCCGGCCCTTTTTAGAGCACAGAGCACTTTCCTGAGTTCATGGAAGCCATTAGAGGTGAGGCAGAGCTTGGTAATGGAAGGTCCATCCGCTGGAAAATATCACCTCCCCTAGGGACACATCATTCCTCCCAGGCATCCTGGATCAGCTCCAAGCTCCAGTATTGCTTACTGAGAAGGAATAGCAACAGCCACCTAATTATTGTGGAATTAATTCTCTTTGATTCCAACTAGATCCAGTTCTGAAGTTTAAATTGCAGTTGGATGCTGTGGATGAGAGGTTGATTTGCAGCTTTCCATAGAACCAACAGAAAAATGAGAACAGCAGACGTGGCACTTTGGCCACACTCCCCTTCCATCATGGGATCATACAGAGAGTACATTGATATATTCTATTCCCATAAATTATTCAGGACCACACCAGAAGATCTAGTCTTATAAGGGGTTAACAAGGCACATGTGAAGAAAGCGGCTAGATTTTGTTGAATTCTGGTGACAGGGGAAACTCTTATGACAAATGGGAAGATTTAAATTCCAGAAGGCATCAGATTTGGGATTTTTTCTGCAGAATAAATCTGCAGCAGCCTTTTCTTCCTCTTACAGAGCAGAGGGTTTCTCAAATTAAGGATCCTCCAAACCACTTTTTTCACTTTGCTGTCAGTGAGCAGGCAAACCTGACCAACACCCCCTTGCAGAAGACCCTTGCCTCCCACTGCCTGCCCTGCTCACACTCTGTATTCCAGCCACAAACGACACTGACCCCTGCACTGTGCCCCTGTCACTCAGCATGCTGCGCTTAACCACCTCTGGACCTTGGCACATGGTGTTCCCTCCGCCTCCATCGATCTGTGTCTAGACAAGGTTAGGTCCCTCAGCCCTGCGCTCCCCTGGCGCCTGGTACTGCCCAACCATCCCACTTTATTGTAATTGCTTGTTTAACTCCCTGCTCTTGCTGTAGACACCGTGGGGGTGGGGGCCAGATCCATCTTGTTTGCCTCTGACTCCCCAGAGCCTATTACAGTTCCTGGCACAAAGCAGTGAGAGGAAAACGGACTCGTCAGGTTAGATTTTGCCGATCTGAATGATCTGTATGCTGCCTTTACAGCCTGGAATATACTAAGAAATGAAGACCAAAGAATAACATGGCAGGAATGTGAGAAAGCTGCCTGAAGCTTGCGCCCCTCCTTCCTTTCTCTTCAGCTTACCCAGCTCCTGAACTTATGAGCAAAATCCGTGGATTTTTTTGCTGACCACAGTAACAGAAGAGACTATAAAATTCAGCTTTCCATCTGGTTCTTCATGGTCCAAGAAAATACAACCGTTCCAAACTCCAGAGAGACAAGCACTCAAATCATGAAAGCTTAAACCAGCCTGTTGACTCCCCCAAGAGCTGCATGAATGTGACTCAGGAAGAAAAGTGAAGAAAGCGTCATTTACTGTGTAAGGATCGATTCCCTGGTGGCCCTCGAAGGGTAGGAGTTTGATGTTTACCCATAGTGATAGTCCCCTCTGGCCTTCAAAGCCAACCCACTCGATCCAACCGCTGGTCCTTGCTTCCTTCTCTACTCATGCCCATGTGCTCTTTATCACGCCGCCAATCGTCAGCACTTCGCAGACTGGGGCTGGAAGTGGGAGCTGGCCTTCCAATAGGAATGCTTTAACATCTGTCTCACCCACCGTCCAAAACTGGCTGCTACTTCAATGCAAAGATGATGCATTTGCTTTTTAATGTTGGATGTTAGAACCAGAGTTAACTGAGAATGGCTGATGAGGGACAAAATAAGAAGCAACGCCCCGTTGATCTAAAAGCATCACATGAGATACTCGGGCATGCTTGGGAGTCTGCCCGATGTCATTCCCCTGGCCACTGGCACACCTCTGCTCCTGGCAGGAAGAAAATAGGGCAAAGGTTCTGAAAAGCCATGAGTAGGCTGGTCTCCTGGTATCCGGGGCCCAACTGGAGAAGGGAATTTTCAGAACTGTGCTGGAAATGCCGGCTCTGAAGAGATGGCAGCCAGTTGGAAGGCTTCAGGCAGTTTGGATAAGCATCTAGACTCTGGGTGCATTTCTGAGCTTGCTCTGTGATCTCTTTGAAGTTTATCCAACTTGAATAAACCTTCCAGAAAGCTGGGACCAGTAAAAAGGCTTTCTTTAGAAGTCCCTCTGGATGTGCCCTGTTGCTTTCTCACAGGGCAGCCAGCCCATCAGGACAAGAGATGTGAAAATGACAGAAGGAAGAGGCTTGAGATGGAATGTTTCCATAATACTCAACTTGCTGTCTTTCCCTCCCTCCCTTTTCTTCCTGACCTCTTTATATATAGAGAAAGAGATAGAAGATAGATCACCAAATTCCCAGTGGACTTTGAAGACCCCTGAGCTTAGATCTGATCATGGCTTGCCCGTGACCCCTTTGCACCGATGCACCCTGTTTCTGAAGGCCTGGGCTAAGATGTGCAGGAGAAGCACCACACGCATTAGATGAACAAAGTTTTTTTGTTTTTTTGTTTGTTTGTTTTAAAGATTTTTATTTATTTGAGAGAGAGAGAGAATGGTAGAGAGAGCATGAGAGGGAAGAAGGTCAGAGGGAGAAGCAGACTCCCCGCCGAGCAGGGAGCACGATGCAGGACTCGATCCCAGGACTCCAGGATCATGACCTGAGCCAAAGGCAGTTGCTTAACCAACTGAGTCACCCAGGCACCCTGGATGAACAAAGTTTAACAAAAGACGCCATTTGCAGTCCAGGAGAGCTGGTGACAGGGCTGTGTGCTGGTACAGGCAGAGAGTTCCATTTCGTTTCCTGGAGAAGCCGTCCCTGGTTGCGTAGGCCGGGAGCTGAAGCCTATCTCTCCTGTTTGCACAGACGTTCTAATGACAGAATTACTGGAGCAGCAAGAAGAGCCTGCTCGCTTGGAGACACTGGCAGGCAGGTGACTACACCCCCACTCGGGGTGGCATTTCCCCAGGTGCACCCTGGATCGGCTCTGGGCCACTCTCAAGAAGTACCAAACACCGGTTTCTCTGGGGAAGCAACCAGGGAGGGGCCTCTATGAGCCGTAAGTGGGGCCTTCAAACCTGCCTTTGGCTCATTTATGGGGACAGGCTGTGTGACACCTTCTTTCACTTTGAGAAGTGTGCCCCAAAGGGCAGGACACAAGGTCCACAGGGGACCAAAGCATGACTCAGAAGCATCTAGAGAGGAGAGCTGAGCTGGGGGCACCCTCGACAGCAGCATCCCACAGCTCTGCCAGTTGACCGCAGACACGAGAGAAAGGCCCTTTTTTTGACCCTGGGCCCAAATGACAGGGGGATAACAGAGAGGCAGTGGCAGCAGCAGAGAACCCCGTGGAAGTGGGGTTGCAGGTAGTTTTGTTCATTTATTGATAAAAAAATATTAATAGCAATTAAGAAAAACAAAACATTCACAACCCATCACAGAGTCCTGTAAGTTTCAGCCAAATGTTCCCAATGGAGTCCTTCATCTGACAGAGCTGGTGATTTCAGCCGAAAGGCCCCTTCATGTTCTTCATGGGTGGGTACTGCTGCTCCATGGGCATGGTCCCAAAGCAGTCAGAGGGGTTACAGTGGCCAGCCTTGCCTGGCTGGCCCATGGGACCCGGGGGGCCAGGGATGCCAGGAATGCCTTGCTGGCCCATCGGTCCAGTGGCGCCCATCTTGCCATACCCTGGAGGGCCTTGAGGACCTGGGGGGTAGGTGGGGGAGAAGAGTCAGAAGAAGGAAGGTCAAGAGACCCAGGTGACAAGAAAAGAAAAAATCGTGGTCGTGGTAAATAATACCTTATATGTGATAAATATTTGTCAGGTTACAACAGGTTTTCGAGAAGACCTGATCTGATCCTTATGTTAACGTAACAATAACAACAACAATACCGGCCAGTTTTATTGGGAGCTTCTGTGTGCCAGGCACAAGGCGAGTGCTTTTGATGCATAGTTTAATGAATCTTCACAATGAGAAAGAAACTATCATCTCATGTTGTAGATGATGATGCAGGCTCAGAGAGGCTGCCCACATGGGGTAGGCCGTTCAGTGAGGCTGGGTTTCAGAGCCAGGCGGGCAGGCTATGGTCACTTCTCTTTCAGGCTCTACAGGCTGACTTAGTGACCTTGTCAAGTTTGGACAGCCAGGATGCTGAGCAGGACTTGAACTCACCTTCCCCGGCCCCACCATATCCAACTACCTTTCCCTGTGTCCCGCTAGCCTGGTTTAGGACTTGAGGACGGGCCCTGGGTCCTCCACTCCCCCCTCTGCACACCCTGGCATGAATGTAAATGGTGGCTGATAGGCCTGCAGTTATTTGAGGTTCTACACAAATCCGTTGTGTTGTAGAAGGAACATTCTACAAGATTCATGCTCTCACATTCTGGCTCTTCCTACCTGGGGGGCCGGGAAGACCATTGTCTCCTGCAATGCCGACACCAATGTCCCCCTTTTCACCCTTGGTCCCGGGCAATCCTGGGACAAAAGAAATAAAATAAGTCCTATTCCTGAGCAGAAAAATGACACGCCCAGGCAGATTATTTGAAACACACACATGCACATGTGTCATGATAGACCTCACGCAATGCTGAATGTCAGAGTCATGATAGACCTCACGCAATGCTCCTGTTTGCCCCCAGAGTTCCAAATGCGCCTGGGGAGCTGGAGGGCAGAGCTACCTCTCATTCCTGGCACGCCCTGCCGTCCTTCCCTGCCGATCTGACCAGGGAGTCCGGGTGACCCCGGAGCGCCCGGCCGGCCTGGAGCACCGTCCTTCCCTGGGGGCCCTGGGCGTCCTGGAGCTGCAGCCATCTCCATGGGGAACTGCATCCTGGAGGTGTAGTAAGCCATCCTCTCTGTAAGAAAGGCCAGGGACCGGTCACAGGGTGCCCCGGGACCTCACACCGGGCAGAGGGGCTGCCAGCATCAAGTCCCAAATGGCCTTGCTTCCCAGTGCAGGGAACACAGGGGCTGATCTCCTGAGTGGCCTCTCGTGCCCTCGCCTCCACCTTCCTCTGCACGGTGGTCTCTCGGGAGCACGGACCTGACGATGGCCTCCCTCCCCTCCGACACCCTCATTAGTGCACCACTGGCTTCACAATAAAGTCCAGACTCCTTGCTTGGCATTCAAACTCCACTCCCCAAGCAAGATGACTAGCCCCATCAGGACAGGGTCCCTGTTCTCCCCAGGCCCTAGCATGGCAAGGCTGGATGAACAGATGAACAGGAAAAAAGCTTAAAAGTGAAACCACCCCAGCTCTCTTACGGTTGCTGCTCGCCCCTCTATTTAGAGCTCACTTCATGCAGACTCGTTTGATTTCAATTTTCTTGTCTGTCTCCTTTGCGCCAGTGGGGGCTCAGGGAGCGTGGGGGCGGTGGGGGTGGGGAGTCATTTTATCTCTGAACCGAGCAGGTGATAAGGAAGGTCTGACGTCTAACTGAACATATGCCTGTAAGTGGAGGGGGGTGGTGGGTGCCTGGGGAGGGGCACTGAGTTTGAAGGAAAAGGAGGCCAGGGCAGGGTAGAAAAAGAGCTGGGAAGGGCCAGCAGCGCCCACCGCCGCCCAGCCAGCTGCCAATTACCATCAAACATTTTAATGATCTCTTGTCTGATGAACCTCTTGATTTCATCATAATTCACCATGTCTCCCTGAGGAAAACAAAGAAAACCTGCCTCAATTATACTTCCAAGCCTGGTGCTCTCCCCCTGGGAATAGACTTTATGCAAATAAAGGGTAAGGAGGGGAACATCGCTTCTAGGAGCCTCCCACAGGTACTTAACCCAAGGTCCTCACCCCCCTGCAATGGTGCAAAACACAGCGCATTTTTCTGGGGAGAGGGTTCCCAAACCTCCCCCACTCGCCCCCACACAGGTGAAGCACCTCTATGGGAGTCATGCTCTTTCCCTCAGAGGGTCGGCAGGAGCTTCTAAAATGGTCTCTGCTCCACCCACCCTGTCTGCCTGCTCTGTGGGACCGTGCCCCTGGCTGCCAGGCTCCCTCCTTACCATGGAGCCAGGCATCCCGGGCAAGCCAGGGCTCCCTACAGGCCCCGGGGAGCCAGGGTGGCCCCTCTCTCCTGCCGGACCTGGTGGCCCAGCAGGCCCCATGGAGCCACTCTTGCCAGGCCCGCCAGGCATGCCAGCTCTCCCCTTCTCTCCTGCCTGTCCCTTCTGTCCTGAAGGTCCTGGATCACCCTGCAAGGACAGGAAGTCACATCCAGATTGGCCACTTCATGATGTCACAGCCATTGGCCTCTCTCTCTCTCTCTCCATCCCCCGACCCGGCCCCCGGCATCTTCCTCTGACAGTGGCCACAGATCCTGACGAGGACTCCAGAGCGGTCCTCTGAAAAGACACTTTTCATGCCGTTACTTCCTGCTTAGAAATTCTGATGGCTCCTGCCCACCCTCAGGATAAAACCAGATTCCTTGGCCAGACATTCAAGATCATTCGTGATGTGGTCCCAACCACCTCTTCTCCCGGCCCATCTCCCCGCCCCTGCACCCGCAGCCATACCTCACTGTTTAGAACTCGGCTCCAACCACGCCGTCTTGCTCTCCCTGCCTGGAATGTTCTTCCCCTCCTTCTACCTGGTACGCTCCTCCCGTTCTGCTGAAAAGCTCCTGTTCTGTGCACAGCCTCCCTGACTCCCAGGCTGAGTTGGGTGCTATGTCTAACCTTCTGAAAAGGCTACCATGCCCTAGCGTAAGTGTGACTGGACTCAGTGAGCGGTTATTGTTCAGAGACCTCTATTTATCCAAGGCTGGGACAGAGGGTCTGGAATGTAAGTGAGATCAAGCAGACGCCTGCAGCATGAATGAATGAATCCATCCACTGGTCAGTGAGTGAATGAACTTGAGATTTCTATCCTCCCAATCCTAGCTAAGAAATAGGCCCATGTGAGAAGTTTTTAGAGATGAGGTTGCTCCAAGTTCTGAGTTCTGCTCATGTTTTCTTCCTGCCCACTGGCCTTTCTGTGTCTCCTCTCCATGGCTAAAGTCATAGCATAGAGCTGGCCTTCATCACTCATGAGTTTTTCCCCTCAAAACCAGCCAGTGCCCACTCACCTTTGGACCAGGGGGTCCATAGAGTCCCTGTTTTCCAGGGGGTCCCTAGAGGAAAGCAAAAGTCAGGGGTCAACATCTCCAAGCCATTCTGCGGAGGTAGGTGTCGTGAAAGGACCACCTTCTACGGCCCTCAGGCCTCGGGCTATGTCCAGCTGGGCTCTGTGTGAGGAAGGACAACAGCCTCCTTTCTGTTGGTTGACAGCTAGAAGGGAGCATGATGTCTCCCAAGGCATGGCCTTGTGTGATCATGTTGGTTGGGTCCCTTGTCACAGACAGAAAGAGGTGAGAAGTCAGAGCGAGAGGGCCAGTCCATGGCATATTGGAGGGCCTGGCAAGAGCTGGTGCTGCAGGAAATGTTTGGAGTCTACCACCACCACCACCACCATCATCATCACCACCACCATCATCATCATCATCATCACCATCACCACCGTCATCATCATCACCACCACC
>NW_027397080.1:12266543-12370504 GCF_003265705.2 Callorhinus ursinus | reverse complement strand
GCGCGGGGAAAGGCGGGAAGGCGCGCGGAGCCTCCTGGCGGCGGCGGTGGCGGCGGCGGTGGCGGTGGGAAGGCGGCGCGGGGACGGTGCCCGGCGTGTGTGGAGCCGTCGGGCGCCGCGGACTGCCGGAGGGTCGGCGGCCGGCCGGGCTCGGGCTGCGCGGCGAGTGACGGGCGGCCCGCCCAATGGGGCGGCGGGGGGGCGGGCGGGCCGGGGTCCCGGCGCTGCTCCCCGGCGCCCCGGGCGCTTCCTCGGCAAGGTGGCTCCCTGGGCAGTAGTCCGACTTTCTCCTCCATCCTCCATCCTTTGGTTTTATATCGTGATGCAACAGATCCGAGCTTAGAATCGAAGGCTGACTTGCTACACCTACCACATACTGAGCCATAATTTTTGCTTTATGACGGAACCGCACAAACGCACCTTCTATCCGTGTAGACTGCCTCTTTTCTAAGTTAGTTAGCGGTTTGGCCCCTTCCCCTTCCAATGCGCTTATTTCGCATTGATTGTGCCAGTGGCCAGACTCCACATCTTTCCAAGACGTGTTAGGTTTTCTTTCCTTCTCTCTCTCTCTCTTTTTTTAAAGATATAATTGATATAAAACATTGTGTTAGTTTTCGTTTAAGATGTCTTTGGAAGCAATAGATTCCCACCTAGTGGGCTTTTAACTACGCACGTCAGTATTCTATTCTCAATAAACGTTTCTGTTTGCGGAAGTTTATTTAGTAAATGGAGTGCCTTCAGCTATATGAATTATTTCACTTAATTTCACATAAAACAGCCACCCAGTCAGGTCGATGGTTATTCTACTTTCCAGATGAGGAAATGCATTAAGTGCAGAATGTAAGCGTTAAACCAGAAGGTGAACGATGGCAGTCTTCCAACGCCCTTGCCTCCTGTTCTTATTCTTCATTCTCTCCTAGAGGCACCTCCAGAGTCTTCTGGAAAGCAAGTCGGTCACTTTGCTTTCCTGCTCTAAAAACCTTAATTGATCTTTATCGGAAAAAGAGTCCGAAATCCTCAACAGGAGAGCTAAGGCTCAAACTTCGTCTCTAGTCCCACCTTCCCCAAGCCTCAAGTGTGGGTGGGTTTGTGGGACCCCTGGAGCAAGAGCTCTTGGCTGATAACCAGGGATCAGAGATTTTTATTCCTGGGAACCTCCCAGGCCACAGCACTGGTAAACGCGAAGTGAGAATCTAACCTGCAACCCTTGGCCAAATGGGCACGTGTGGGTTAGACTACAAGATGTCAGCAGGAAGCCTCTGGAGTACCTGGGCTCCTTCCAGACCATGTAAATTTCTGAATCCGTGATACTTGATTCATCCTCTATAATTTTTTTTTTTTTTGGTAAATTTCTGACCCGGTGATACTTTTTTTTTTTTTTTTTAAGATTTTATTTATTTATTTGACAGAGAGATAGAGAGAGAACACAAGCGGCAGAGTGGCAGGCAGAGGGAGAGGGAGAAGCAGGCTCTCTGCTGAGCAGAGAGCCGGACGTGGGGCTCGATCCCAGGACCCCAGGATCATGACCTGAGCCGAAGGCAGTCGCTTAACTGACTGAGCCACCCAGGCGCCCCTGACCCGGTGATACTTGATTCATCCTCTGTAATTTAAGTCTTACTTTCTATTTGAAACTGGGTTTCTGTTAAATGGGCTTAACCCTTTCAGTGACATGGTTACGTGTTTATAATATTTAAAGGATTTGATGTAAGTTTCTTTGATCCCTTCGAGGGAAGTTTTTGTCACTTTTTTGCTCAGAAATGGTCAGTGCCTCCTCATTTTCAGTGGTTCCCGTCTTACTCATTTTAAAAGCCAAGGCCTTATAAAAGCTGGTCCTACGATGTCCTACCTCCTGCATGGTCTGCCCTCTTTGATGCTCCTCCAGGCCTCCTAGCCTGCTCTACCTTAGAGCCTTTACCATTCCATCTGCCTGGAACACTCTTCCCCTAGATACCACATGACTATCTCACTTCCTTTGGACTTTACTTAAATGCCAACTTCTCAATGAGACTTGTCCCAGCTATGGTTTCAATTCTCTTAAACGTTGTTGTACTTAATTCTAAATCTTTCCAGGGTTAAAAAATGTTCATCCAAAAAGGAATACAATTACCATGCTAGTTAGCTCTAGTTCTTTATGACTCAGGGATTTTTGCTAAGGAAGCTAATGGGATGGTTTTGGTGACCCTGATGGGACATACTAAATTCTAATTTAATGACTACAATCTTAAAAGAGATGACATTGGAGCCCACGGCCTTTTTTTTTTTTTTTTTTAGATTTTATTTATTTATTTGACAGAGACACACAGAGAGAGGGAACACAACAGGGGGAGTGGGAGAGGGAGAAGCAGGCTTCCTGTGGAGCAGGGAGCCCGATGCGGGGCTCGATCCCAGGAACCTGGGATCGTGACCTGAGCCGAAGGCAGACGCTTAACGACTGAGCCACCCAGGCGCCCCCCACAGTCTTTTTTTAAATTTATTTTTTAGTTTTTAGTTTTAGAAAGGGTAGGGAGGGAGAGAGAGAAAAAGAATCCCAAGCAGGCTCCACGTCCGGCATGGAGCCTACCCAGGCTTGATCTCACAACTCTGAGATCATGACCTGAGCTGAAATCAAGAGTCATACGCTCAACCTACTGAGCCATCCAGGCGCCTCAACTTAAACCTTTCTTAATGACTTGAGTACTATTGTGAATGCAGGTTATGTTAATGTCCTGTGGATGTAAATATTACCATGTTGTAAATGAACCCAACTTACAGGACAGTTCCTATTTTTTTGTCGAAGTTCCTGTTTTTGCTCCTTCCTACAGCTCTACTGCTTGTCTTAGTTCAGCGCCTCACCATTTCTTGCTTTGACAATTACATTAAGCTTTAAATTGGTCTCCCTGGCCCTCCCTGCCCACCCGTTTCTCTCTCTCCATGCTGCTCAAGTTTTTGTCTGGGTATGCAGATTGGATCATCGTAACAATAATACCTGATATTTATTGAGCTCTAGCTGCATGCCAGGCACTGTGCACACGCTATGATCAGAAGAGTGCAAGACTCAGGGGTGCCGGTTTGGGGTCAGTCAGCCAGAATTCCAGTCTCTGTTCTCTTGCTCCTGTGCAATTTTGGAAAATTTTTGAAAAATTTCCCTATGGCTCAGTTTCTTCATATGGTGTGGATTGCAGCAGCTCTCCCTTCGTGAGGCTGTTGTGAGGACCACAATAAGATGAGTGTACAGTGTTTAGCACAGCACCAGGTGAACATTCAAATATTAGCTATTTTCACTGAGATATAACTCATGTGTCATAAAATTCACCCTTTTAAAGTAAATTCAGAGGGCGCCTGGGTGGCTCAGTCACTTAAATGTCTGACTCTTGGTTTTGGCTCAGGTCATAATTTCAGGGTCGTGGGATTGAGCCCTGCTTGGGGCTCTGTACTCAGCATGGAGTCTGCTTGAGATTCTCTCCTTCTCCGTCCCCCTCTGCCTCTACCTCCCCTCCCCAGAGTCTTGCGCACTTGCTCTCTCTCTCTCTCAAATAAATTAATAAATAAAATCTTAAAAAATAAAGTGTAGGGACGCCTGGGTGGCTCAGTCGTTATGCATCTGCCTTCGGCTCAGGTCATGACCCCAGGTCCTGGGATCAAGTCCCTCATCGGGCTCCCTGCTCGGCAGGGAGCCTGCTTCTCCCTCTGCCCACTGCTCCCCCTACCTGTGCTCTCTCTCTTTCTCTGACAAATAAATAAATAAAATCTTGAAAAAAAAAAAGATTCTTCCATGTCTTTAAAAAAATAAAGTGTACAATTCAGTGTATTCGTAGAGTTGCACGACCATCGCCACCCTCTAATTCCAGAACATTTTCACCATAGTATAAAGAAACCTTATACCCATTAGCAGTCATTCCCCATTCCTGCATCTCCCTATACTCGTGACAACCACTAACCTACTCTGTCTCTGTCATCTGCCCATGGTGGACATTTCATTTAAATACTATCATAAAATCTATGGTCTTCTGTAACTAGCTCCTTTCACGTAGCTGGAGGTTTTTAACGTTCACCCATGTTCTAGCAAGGATCAGTCCTTCATTCCTGCTCATGGCTGAATCATGTTCAGTTGTATGGATGTGTCACATCTTGCTTACTATTCACCAACTGACAGACATTTGAGTTGTTTCTGTGTTTGGGCTTTTGTGAATAATGCCTCTGTGAACACCTGTGTACAGATTTTTTTGGAGACGTGTTTGCATTGATCTTGCGTATATATCTAGGAGCGGAATCACTGGATTATATAACTGTTTTTTAAGAGCTTTATTGAAATACAATTCGTATACCATACAATTCACCTATTTAAAGTGTAAAATTCAGTGGTTTTTAGTCTCTCCGTAGATTCGTACAACTGTCACCCCAGTCAATTTTAGAGCATTTTCATCACCTCAGAAGGAAACACTGTGCCCTTTAGCTATCAGGCCTCTCATCTCAGCCCCCTTCCCACAGCCCCAGGCAACCAAGTATCTACTCTGTCTCTATAGATTTTCCTATTCTGGACTTTCATGTGAATTGAGTCATATAGTATGTGGTGTTTTGTGGTTGGCTTCTTTCACTTAGCAGAATGCTTTCAGAGTTCATCCATGTTGTAGCACGTACCAGTACTTTAGTCCTTTTCAAGGCTGAATGACATCCTATCATATGGATATTCCATTTTCCCGTTGATGGACATTTGGGTTGTTTCCATCTTTTAGCTATTACGAGTAATGCTGCTACAAATGTTTGTATACAGATTTCTGTGGGGACGTATATTTTCATTTCTTTTTTTTTTTTTTAAAGATTTTATTTATTTGACAGAGAGAGACACAGCAAAAGGGGGAACACAAGCAGAGGCAGTGGGAGAGGGAGAAGCAGGCTTCCTGCGGAGCAGGGAGCCCGATGCGGGGCTCGATCCCAGGACCCTGGGATCATGACCTGAGCTGAAGGCAGACGCTTAACGACTGAGCCACCCAGGCGCCCCGTATATTTTCATTTCTCTTGGATATATATACCTAGGCGTGGAATTGCAGGGTCCCCTGGTAACTATGTTTAATCATTTGAGGAACTGCCAGACTGTTTTCCAAAATGGTTGCATCATTTCACATTCCCACCAGCAGTGTATGAAGGTTCTGATTTGTCCAGTCCTGGCCAACACTTGTTACCTGTTTGTGTGTGTGTTTATCCTAGAGATCCTAGTGAATGTGAAGTGGTATCTTACTGTGATTTTGATTTGCATTTCCCTAATGACCAGTGATGTTAAACATCTCTTTATGTGCTTATTGCTATTTGTCTTAGTTTATTTCTTATTGCTATTAATCTTATTTATTTTAGCTATTATCTTATTTAATTCTCTTAACAGACTTCCTTAGAGCCTCTTAACAGTCAATATCCTTATTTTACAAAGAAGAAACTGATGCGCAGAATTAAGTAACTTGACTAAGTCACACAGTCACCAGTAGATCTATAATGATGTCACTCTTCTTAAAATCCTGCAAAAGTGCCCCAAACCCACTTAGTGGAGGGGCTTCGGGATCTGGTGCCTATATACTTTTTTCTCCTTTTATCTTCCACTATCCCTCCCCAGGCCCCACGTCTCTAGCCACAGCAAAAAAAATTTTTTTATAAAGATTTTTATTTATTTATTGAGAGAGAGAATGGTAGAGAGAGAGCATGAGAGGGAAGAAGGTCAGAGGGAGAAGCAGACTCCCTGCTGAGCAGGGAGCCCGATGCAGGACTTGATCCTGGGACTCCAGGATCATGACCTGAGCCAAAGGCAGTCACTTAACCGACTGAGCCACCCAGGCGCCCGCCACAGCAAACTTCGTATCATCCCTGAAGAAGGCATGCTGCCTGATACCTACCTGTGCCTTTGCCTCGGTGCTGTATCTAGAATGCCCTTTGTCCTCTGTTTCCTGAATGAACTTTTACTCATGCTTCAAGATCCATTCAACTGTTACTGCCTTTGGGAACTTCTGGACACCTCTAGACACAGTCATTTGCTTCCTTGGTTTCAGAGTTCCCCTATGCCAGGAGTATTTTCTTCATTGTAGTGTAACTTGGTTTAAAAGCTTCTTTCTTCCTCTCCGTCTCTTTCTCTGACTCTCTCTCCTTACAGACACTGAGGTGTTCCAGAGCACTGACTTTTCCCAGAGCCAGAGAGAGCCTGGCACAGAGTTGGTGCTCGATAATTACGTATTAAATGAACACATTTCTCTTTTTTTTGAATATTGCCCTTCTCATAAAAATAGAATAAAAGATTTTTGCTTTAAAAGATAGGAAAAGGCAACATATATAGCTATATGGCGTTCAGAACAGTGTAAAAGTAATCATTGAATCAAAGGTTGAAGTTGCTCTCTTTCCATTGTTTTTCTTTTCTTTTTTAAGATTTTATTTATTTATTTGACAGAGAGAGAGAGACAGCCAGAGAGGGAACACAAGCAGGGGCAGTGGGAGAGGGAGAAGCAGGCTTCCCGCTGAGCAGGGAGCCCGATGCGGGGCTTGATCCCAGGACCCTGGGATCATGACCTGACCCGAAGGCAGACAGACGCTTAACGACTGAGCCACCCAGGTGCCCCGCCCCCTCCATTGTTTTTCTAACCCTTCAGAAAGCCTCCACTGCTGTTGAGTGCTTGGCTCTCAGCATCTGAGCCATCGAGGGTACGACAAACACCTTTGTATCCGCTTCAGTTCCCTCTGTCTCACTGGTTCTGTTGGATAAGGTACAATATAAGGTTCTTACGGTTTCAGAATGTTTGGGGGAAGCTTTATTTCAAAATCTACAATGTATTTTCCATCATCAGAAGATACCCGCAAACCAAACAAAGCCATAATTTTATCTAAGACCTTCTTAATATCTACATTAGAATAGTTATCCTAAGCCTAAACACTAAAATTTTAACTTTTTTTAAAGATTTTATTTATTTTTTGACAGAGAAAAACACAGTGAGAGAGGGAACACGAGCAGGGGGAGTGGGAGAGGGTGAAGCAGGCTTCCGGCAGAGCAGGGAGCCCGATGCGGGGCTCCATCCCAGGACCCTGGGATCGTGACCCGAGCCGAAGGCAGACGCTTAACGACTGAGCCACCCAGGCGCCCCTGAAATTTTAACTTTCGGATTGCAAATCTTATGGAGTACAGATCCTATTCTCATGAAATCTCCTCTGTGATAACATTTTATTTTTTTTAAAGACTTATTTATTTATTTGAGAGAGAGCTCATAACACGAGTAGGAAGGGCAGAGGGAGAGAGAGAGAGAGAGAATCCCAAGCCAACTCCCTGCTGAGCACAGAGCCCAACATGGGGATCCATCTCAGGACCCTGAGATCACGACCTGAGCTGAAACCAAGAGTCAGAAGCTTAACCAACTGAGCCACCCAGGCTCAGCTGAAAAAAATCTGAGTAGGGGCGCCTGGGTGGCTCAGTCGTTAAGCGTCTGCCTTCAGCTCAGGTCATGATCCCGGGGTGCTGGGATCGAGTCCCGCATCGGGCTCCCTGCTCCGCGGGGAGCCTGCTTCTCCCTCACCCACTCCCCCTGCTTGTGTTCCTGCTCTTGCTATCTCTCTCTCTGTCAAATAAATAAATAAAATCTTAAAAAAAAAAAATCTGAGTAACAGAACAGCCTATGTGTCTGTTGAGGGATGGATGGGTAAAGATGTGAGAGAGATGTAGATGAAAAAGAAAGAAATCCTGTCATTTGCGACAACATAGATGGACCCTGAGGGCATGCTAAGTCAAATAAGCCAGATAGAGAGAGACAGATAGATAATACATGTTATCGCTTATATGTGGAATCTCAAAAACAAAGTGAAACTCATAGAAACCAACTAGAAAAGTGGTTGTGAGGGGCTGGAGGGTGGAGGAAATAGGGAGAGGTTGGTAAAGGGGCACGAACTTTCAGCTATAAAGTGAATAAAGTCGAGGATCTAATGTATAACACGGTGACCATAGTTGATAACACTGTATTATATACTTGAAATTTGCTAAGAGAGTAGAACTTAAATGTTCTTACAAAAACAAACAACAAAAAACCACACCAAACCCAAAAACCAACCATAAATATGTGAGTGAGGTGACAGATGTGTTAATTAAAGATGGAGGGACTCGTTTCACAGTATATATGTATATCAGATAATTATGACGTACACTTTAAATACCTTACTGTTTTGTCAGTTATATCTTAATGAAGCTGAAAAAAAAATCTGAATAGCAAACACCCTGGTTCCTAGAGCATAATTAATGAGGTAGTGTTTGAAAGGGGAATATGGCAACAATTTTTTCTACAGAAAAACTCTTCCTTAGGGTGAGATCTACAATAGCTAGTTAGAGTAACCTTAACTAGTTGGCCAACTAGAATGGAGCTTTGCAATCTTCACGTACACTGTGGTTTTGAAAAGACCAGTCTCTCTCAGCACACGAATATGTGGACCCGGTCACATTTTCTTCTGCGTCCACCTTTGTATAAGTTAGCATTTTACAGCCTACAAGAATATGTGTGGTAGTAAAATTGTAAAATGTTTAAGTTTTCTACTCAGCTAAAGAAGTGTTTTAAAGCGGTCTGTGTAATTAATAATAGTGATTACCATAATAATAACTAACATCTATCAAGAGCTTGTTTAAGCCAGGCACTGTTGTAAGCGCTTTACTTAAATGATTTTCTCCTTTACCCTGTCCTGTAGTTCTAGAAGGTATTTCTTTAACTTCATTTTACAGATGGAGAAACTGAGGCTCTAGGTTAACTTCCCGTGTTACCTAGTTAGTGTGTGGCAGAGCCAGAATTTGCACCAGGACAGTGTGATTCCAGAGCCTTTACCCCTCCCCCGCTACACACTGACCAGTCCTGTTGCTCACAGACAGACTACTCACCCGTCTTCTTAAATTTTGAGGCAGCTGATGTATTAATATGTCATCTGGGCCTAGTTGCAGGAAGAAGACACCACTCTAGTGTTTTCATTCATTTACTAAAGGGAATTGAGTGCTTACAAAATCACCGGAAAGGCCAGGAGGAATGGGCTCCAGGCTGGACCTGCAGAAATCATTCCCAGAACCAGACTGCCAAACAGGGCCCCCAGGGGAGGGAATCAGGAGGCCACCGCTGGCACTGCTGTGTTCCAGATGACATCGCTAGTACAGTTCAAGGGTCAAGAAATTGCTTCTCCGAAACTGCCCCTCAACACCCACCAACTGGGGATGGTTGTCTCCACCAAACTTGTCTCTGAACAGCCATGAAGCTCTGGACCCTGAAAGGCTGCTACAGGAAAATCCAGTGTTTCCATAAATGTGATGGCCAGCATTAATGCCTAAGCAGCAGAAAGATGGTCCCCGCCTCATTTCGGTCTTCCAAATCTCACAGAAGAACATCTGATGGATGGACCCTATTTCACATGGGGAAATTTAACCGTAAAGGAGTCTGGGAAATGTATTTTTAAATTTTCCAAAAGAAATTTAGAAAGGATGCTGAAGGTTAATACACCAACGACCATCTGCTAGGGTAGGGGCGCCTGGCTGGCTCAGTCAGTACAGCGAGCACGCGACTCTTGATCTCAGGGTGGCGAGTTCAAGCCCCATGTTGGGTGCGGAACCTACTTAAAAAAATTTGTTTTTTAAAAATATCTGCTAGGGTAGAAGGTGGTGGTTATCCCTAAAAATGACATGTCAACAGTATGTAAAAACTACTTGGGGCACAGACTATGGTCAGAAATCAGTTTTCTTAAAAAGCCACAGAACGTTTGCCTGCCACTATACAGACCCCAGTACTAGTTAGTGTGCTGCTAAGTACCATTGTTGAAATAGTAAAGCTAAAGCTCTCACGGTAAGTATCCTTTCCTGAGTGCCCTCCTAGTTCACTGGGGCTAGGTGATAGATGAGCTTTTAGTGTCACGAGGAGTTGTTCTCAAAAATTATTAATTTTGGGGACGCCTGGGTGGCTCAGTTGTTAAGCGTCTGCCTTCGGCTCAGGTCATGATCCCAGGGTCCTGGGATCGAGTCCCACATCGGGCTCCCCGCTCAGCGAGGAGCCTGCTTCTCCCTCTGCCTACTCTCCCCCTGCTTGTGCTTTCTCGCTGAGACAAATAAAAATTTCAAAAATTATTAATTTTAGGGGCGCCTGGGTGGCTCAGGTGGTTAAGCATCTGCCTTCGGCTCAGGTCATGATCCTGGAGTCCTGGGATTGAGCCCCGCATCGGGCTCCCTGCTCAGTGAGGAGCCTGCTCCTCCCTCTCCCTCTGCCTCTCCCCCTGCTCATGTTTTCTCTCTCTCTCTCTCTGTATTTCTGTGTCTCAAATGAATAAATAAAATCTTAAAAAAATTATTAATTTTATTTCCCCAACTACAGTTTTCTGCTCAAAAATTTTTGTAAGCCTCTAGGCAGCAATGTTTTGAATAGTTGAAGTTGCTGGAATCCAGACCTCCTCACGAGTGGGTAGTCGATGCAGTCATTTTACTAGTTTAAATATATTTGAACAGCTCTCCTTTCTCTGGTGGTTTCAGGACACTCATTTAAAAATTATTTCAGTTTGTTTTCTTCTTTCTCCTTGCCTGTATTTTCTAAATTTTCTGTAAGTATATAATACTTTCATAATCAGAAAAAAAAATACATATTATCTTAAAAAGTGATTCCATTACGTCAGTCAAGAAATTTTTGGTGAGACTTCTTAGCTTAATTGGTTAGTTTAAAAGGCATCAAATTCATTTCTCGCTGCCTATGGACATAAAGCCTCCCACTCTCTTTGATTAACAAAACTTCATGGTCAACGAAGAAAATAGTCAAACAGATTTTTTTTTTGGCAATTAAAAAGGTTTGGAATAGAGTAAAAACTGAAAAATTGTTAATGAGTTGTTACAGCTGATATTACAAATTGTGGCACACTCTGGTACAATCTGGCAAATTGAATAAGTTATAAAAGATCTGGGTGACTACAGTAGGGCTTTCTGAACATATGCGGTAGGATTTTTTTTTTTTCCCACTTCCTGCAACCATGCAGTTTTTAAGAAATGTTGAATTTTTCAAGTTGAATCTTTCAAGTTCTTCTGTTTGGTTTTCTTGCAAATCATATTAATGCCACTTGCAAGAAAAGGGTGATAAGACATGTGTTGCTGTTGTGGTACCTCATCTGCTGGTCTGCCTTTGAACAGCTGTTGTCTTAAGAAGTTTATTTTATTGTCAAAGTTAAAAAGTATGTCTGCTTGCAATTTGCTGTAATCCATTTTAACACCAGAAGTCACTTCTTGCAGATTTTCATATTAAGGTTTCAGTTAAAAATAAGCAAATCTATTTATTTCTGTTAATTCATCATCTGTGCCAATTATCTATTTTTACCTGCTAAAAAATGATACCTGATTAGTGCTGCCATGTGGTTTATTTAAATAAGTAGCTATTAAGTACCTTAGCAGATGTTTCTGTCTCTCATTACAAAAGTACATTATAAATAGCTATTTGCTCTCTCTACAGGACAATCCTTCATATACAGAGTGTGTTTGACTTGGAATCTTCCCTTTTTTACTCCACTCAATTGACTTAGCAGGGTTTCAAGAGCAGCGTTCGTAAATTTTCAGGTATGAGCCATTTTAATTCTTGATATTATATCTAACTTAAATATATAGATAGAAAGTAGAGTTTTGCAATTATAGATTTTATATATCAGAGTATGGATTTATTGCTTGAACAGTTACTGTATAAAACATTCAGCATTCTGATTTTCTTGGCCAGGTCTCCCTGTTCACTTACTGCTAAATTTTTAATTCATTGCCTCTCTTGTGTATCTCTTCCATTCTACCTTAATCAAAGATTCATATGATGTAAGAGCTAGAGATGATCTAGACCAGTTCCCTCAATTTGCAGAGAAGGAAATGAAGCCTAGAAAGGTAAAGGTAAAGTCCGTGGACATAGAGCTAACTGAATGGTAGAGCTAGTGTCAGATGTCCCAGCGCGTCCCCTGACAGTTGTGTAGGAGGATAGCTCAGCAATTACGTCCTGCAGCTTAGGAGTCACTGTCTCGGTTAATACCTTTTTCTGTCCAATGGGGAGAATAGTACCACCTACCCGATAGGTTGTGGTGTGTGAAGATTAAAGAAGACAATATATATTGCTACTATTATTATTGTTCCTGGCCCTTTTTCTCATTGGGTTGATCCCTTCACTGCTTCTTGAAACTCCCCAGCTTGGCTAATGGTCACCATGCTCTCCTGATTCTCCCTCTAAGTCTCTATAGCACTGGCTTCTCTTCCCCATCTTGCTCCACAGTTGAGGGAAGTCCTCTAGGTTCTCATCTCGGCCCGTGCTTCTGGTGAGCCCCTCCATCTCTCTTGGCAGATATCTTCCACTTCCCTGTCTTCAGGTCTGACTTACCCTCTGAACTTCAGATCAGCATTTCCAGTGGCCCTGTGGCCATTGCTACCTGATTTCCCACTCACCTCACACATGATGTACTTAAAACCAAAGCCATTCCTTTCCCCCAAACCAGTTTCTCCTCCTGACTTCCTAATTTCTGTTAGTGATACCACCAAAGGCCTAAGCTTTACAAATCATCGTGTTCTCTCTTTTTTATTTTTTTTATTTTTTAAAGATTTTATTAATTTGACAGAGAGAGCACAAGCAGAGGGAGAGAGAGGGAGAAGCAGGCTCCCTGCTGAGCAAGGAGCCTGATGTGGGACTCGATCCCAGGACCCGGGGATCATGACGTGGGCCAAAGGCAGACACTTAACCGACTGAGCCTCCCAGCCGTCCCCATTGTGTCTTTTTATAGCTCTCCAGCCTTCCACAGTCAATGACAAATTGTGGTACCCTGTAGTACAGTCTGGCAAATTAAATAAGTTACAAAATATCTGAGTGACTGCAGTGAGGCTTTCTGGACATACGTAGTAGGGTTTTTCAATCAGCCATCAAGACCCATGGATTTATTTCCCATTCAGGTATGGGAATGTTGATTTGCATCTTTTCCTTCCTTCCCATTCCTGCCATCCTCGTGGCATTCAGGCCATTAACCAGACCGACAGTTGCAAATAGAGTAGCTGTTCATTTGCGTGGAAGTGGCTGGGTTCCTTTTCTCTCTTTCTCTCCTGCAAGAAATACAGCCTCTTGACTTTGCATAATGGAATGTTAACTTGTTGCTTGTTCATTTAGCACATGAATCTTGACTTAAGTAAAGACACAGAATATCATTATTCTGGCAGCTTCCAAAATATCTTAATTACAACCTAGGTCTGGCTAACTGTGAGACTCATTAATATTGTACCCACTTGTTTGACAGACTTTAAAAATTTTTATATTTGAATACATTTTTATTATTTGGAACTCAACATATTTAAAAGTATACCATGCGAAGTCCCCATCCCATTCTTGTTTCCTGCCTCCCAGAGCCCGTCTCACTTCCAGCTCACAGCCACCGTTCTGTTTCTTGTTATCTGGTTCAGAGTTTCTGCTTATCTTTTCCCCCTATATAGATATATCTATATATGCACTCTCTTCCTTGCTTTTTTAAAAAAAAACTTAACTATGTATCATAGTTACCTTTCCATGTAACTCTCCCCTCTTCATGGACATTTTTCTGATCCTTCACTATCACAAACAGTTCTTTAGCGAATAACCATGTACGTGTATCATTCTGATCATGTACAGGTGAAGCTGTAGGATAAACTCCCAGAAGTGAAATTGCTTGGTTAGAAAATATATGCATCCGTAATTTTGAGCGCTGTTGCCAATTTGACCTCCGTGGGGTCATACTAGTTTATATTTCTACCAGTAATGATTGAGGGTACCTGTTTTCCCACATTCTTTTTTAAGATTTTATTTATTTATTTATTTTAGAGAAAGAGAGAGAGCACGTGGGTGGGGGGAGGGGCAGAGGGAGAGGGAGAATCCTAAGCAGACTCCCCACTGAGTGCGAAGTCCCACGCGGGGCTCGATCTCACAACCCAGGAGATTGTGACCTGAGTGGAAATCACGAGTCAGATGCTCAACCAACTGAGCCACCCAGGCACCCCTGTTTTCCCACGTTCTTATCGATATTGTCACATTTTTGGATTTTTTGATGCCTTGGGAGGGGAAAAATGATACATCTATGTGGTTTTAATGTGCATTTATACTTTTATGACCAAGGTTAAACGTACTTTTCATATGATAAGGGACGTTTGTGTTTCTTTTCCTGGGAACTGTCTCGTCTCATTTTGTCTTAGGGTTATTGTTATTTGACTTGCCAATTTCTTAGAAGCTCGGTGGAGTGACCCTTTTCTCTGGTAGACTTTTATGCCACGTTGTGATATGTCTTTTGCCTTTGCTTATGGTATGTTTTGGCCATGCAGGATTATGTTTCATCTTTCTGTAATCAAATGTATCAGCCTTTTATTTTATGGCTTCTGCATTTTGAGCCCCAGGCCCTTCCCACTCTGAGTTTATAGAGTCTCCCATATTTTCTCTTAGAACTTCTATGGCTTTGTGTTCACACTTCAATCTTTGATCCATATGGAATTTATCCTGGTATGAGATGGGAAGTATAAATCCAGCTTAATTTTTTTTTTCTGGAAAGCTAAAATTGCCTCAGTGCCCCTTGTTAAACTGCTCATTTTTTTCACCACAGGTTCATCATATATTAAATTCCCACCAATACTGGAGCATATGTTTGGATTTTCAAATATATTCCACTGGCCATTTTCTTTATCACCAGCATCACGGTTTTAATTATACTGAGGAAGTATAATTAAATAGATGTTGGTGCTAATTCCTTCTCTTTGTTCTTCTTTTTCATAATTCAACTAGCTATTCTTGTTTATTTTTCCATAAAACTTTAGCAGCAACTTGTATTGATCTTAAAATAACCTGCTGGTGTTTTTATTATGGTCATGTTATTATAACATATTTTAGGAAGAACTGACACCCAATATGTTGAATTTTCTAATTCAAAAGTCTTGGCTTTCCATAGTCTCCTCTTATGTCTCTTAGTTTTCTTCATATGAGTCTTATGCGCTTCTTGTTAAATTTATTCCCAGGTATTTTATAATTTTGGTGCTATTGAAAATGGGAGTCTTTTATTCCATTATATCTCTTACCTAATGTGGGTTTTTTTGTATATATGAAAGTTACTGATTTCTAATACTCATTTTATAACCTCTTTCCCCAGCTTCTTGTTTGTGGTCATTTTGCAGTCGAATCTCTTGCATTTCTCAGGTATACAATCATATTAGCTGCAAATGATGATAATTTTACCTCCTATTTTCCAGCGGTTCTTTTTCTAGTTTCTTTCTCAAATTAATTGCCTTGGCTAATGCCTCTAGAACAGTGTTAAGTAATTGTGGTATTAGTGGTCACTCTTGTTCTGTTGTTGACTTTACTGGAATGTTCTATTCAGATGCTAGGTTTTAGACTGAAATAGACATATTTTATCACCAACAAGCTTTTATTGAGAGCCAATTATAGACCAGACTCTGTATCATAAAATAGAGATTAAAAAAAGAAAATGAGTGACTCTACCTGGCTTTAAAGAGTTTACAGGAAAAGACAGATACACAAATTAGTGTTATAGATGTCACAGTAAAGTTATGTGGAGTATAGTGGAGGCATGAGAAAGGTTGATAGCTGATCAGCTTGAGCCCCATGTCAAGATCAAATTCCAAAGAACAAGATACTAAAGCCTATTATTAGTTCGCGTTGGAATGCTTTCATTAAATTCATTATAGGATGTCCTTGACTTGGAGCCAACATATAGGGAAAGTCATGTAAAGAACCTTTGTTAGTTCAGTAAGGACACTGGTGAGAATATTGATCGAGTGCCTCCGACATACCAAACATTAAACTAAGGCCAGGCTTACACATAGACGTAGTCTCTACTCGTATGGATATTGCCGTGTCACAGGGAAACATATGTTAAAATAGACAGATGCAGTCCAGCAATTGCCACGAAGTACATGTATATAGTACTGTATGTAGGAAATCGAAGTTAACATTAGCCCAGGGAAGTCAAGGAAAGTTTCCCAAGGCTGGTGCTGTTTAAGCTGATTCTGAAGGAGAAGCAAGAGCTTCTCAGATTGAGAAGGATGGTTTTACTACAGCACAGGCACAACATGGACAAAAGGTTGGCAGCGTGAAGGGTACCATGTGCCCAGGAATTGGCATTGTACCTAAGGACAGGAGGCGAGGTAGGTGGTAGAAGATGAGCATTGCAGAGATTGGCAGAAGCAGGGTCCCAGAGAGTATTCGATCCAGTCATACAAATAGGGACTTTATCCAGTAGGCAGGAAGGAGCTATTAAAGAATTTTAAGCAGCAGAATCCAGAAAGATAACATACTTTAGGGTGGATTGAAGGGAGAAAGATAAAAGGCCAAGAGACCAATTAGGAAGTTTATTGTATTAGTTCAAATATTCTCTCTGATGACATTTAGCATCCTCATATAAGGATTCATGTGACAAATTCCTCCTAGAAGTTAGTGCCAGAAAAATGCTCATTTTTACTGGGGAAATTATGTGAGCACTATATAAATCATTCGTTTCCCTGTTTTTTGTTTTTGCCTTGGATTCCAGGACAAATGGTGTTAAATGTAAATGTACAGAAATCATCTCACCTCCATTTTAAATTTCTAATTTCTATTTTTAAAAACATTGCATATGTATTTTATTTAAAACTACTTGAAATTGCTTTTAAAAAGAGAGATAATCACCTTGGAAAAGGTGGATGAATATAAAGAAAAAATAGAAATTCCTGAAATCATGCAGTCCCACCTCACCCCAAGTGCATTCATCCTAAATCACTGACATTCCGCCTCTGCTACAACAGAAATATAGGACTCGTTACTTTGCAAAGGGGCAAATTCTGTTGTTGAACTGCTGAACCCGGTACTTCTCAATTTGTTTTACCAAGGCCCGTGGTAAGAAATGTATTTTACATCATGACCCAGTACACACATATTTGTGATTCTGCATGTTAATCTATCTGAAACAAAAAAATTCATGAAAGAATTCTTACTACTTGCAGTAAGCTCTAACATTTTAAATTCCATTTGTGTTCTTTAAATCCTAGTTGTCACCCACTAAATTGATTTCAAAACCCAGTAATGGATTGAGACAAGCAGAATGATAACTACTGACTTAATGCTTAGCAAAGCTCAGTTTGCTTGCATGTAGATATGAAGGCACTAGATCGGGACACCTGAGCTCAAAAAAGCCCATTAAGTTCTCATTTCTAAAAAGCTGTTCTTTAGATTGAGCTAAAATCTGGCTCCTGAAGTCCCATCCATTTGTCCGCTTTGCTTTTCAGAACCACCCTGAATGTTCATTTAATAAATACTGATTGAGCACCATGTGCCAGACATTCTGCTCTGTGGTAGGGATGCAGAGGTGAACAAAACAGAGTCCTTGCCCTTTGGGGGCTTACAAGCTAGCAATTGGTCCAGAGGATTTGTCTATTGGAGCGACTGAAAGAAGAAGTCTGCTTCTTCTACCTAACTGCCCTTCAGTATGGGAAGACAACTCTCATGTTTCCTTTGAATCCTCTCCCCCAGTTTCTAGACCATGCCTCGTAGGACGTAGTTTCTCTGACACTAGCCAGGGAGCCATAATGAGCTGTGGTCACGCTGCAGACGGGCTTGTCAAGATAACCTCCGATGACGTGACACTGAAAGCAAAGACTTGGATAAAGTGGGAGGAAAGGAGATCTTCCAACCTTTCTAGACCAGGGTAAAGATTTCAGATTCCCTTCCAAGTGGTGGTTTTGAGTAGAGGAATGCTATGCTCTGACTTGGGTTTGAGTAGATCCCTCTGGAAAAAGCAGAGACCAGCCAGGAAGCTAATACAGTAATCTCTCTATTCAGGTGTTCTTTTATGATCCTCAGTAGGGTTTTGCTATTTTTGTCATAAACTTCCTGCATGCTTCTTATTAAAATATTTCATTTCAACTATTTTTGTGGAAGGGGTCTTCCACTGTATCTGCTAACTACCTATTTATTTTTGTGTATTAATTTTATAAGTGACTATCTTACCAGATTCTTTTGTTTCTAGAAGTTTTTATTTAATTGAGTTTATTAAGGTATAATTTACATTCAATAAAATGCACCCATTTGAAGTGTACAATTCAATGGGTTTTGACATATATTCGTGTGTAACAGTCACCGTAAGTGAGATATAGAATATTTCCATCACCCAAAATTTCCCTCCTTTTTTTTTCTCCTTTATGCCTTTCTGTAGCTAAACCCCCCTATCTGTCTCACTCACAGTCCCAGGCAACTATTAATCTCCTAATTCTGTCACTCTGGATTAGTTTCGCCTGTTCTAGAATTTCTTTTAAAGGGGATCTCCCAGTATGTACTCTTTTGTGTCGGGCTTCTTTTGTTGAGGCTGACACTTTTGAGATTCATTCAGGTCATTGTGTGTATCCGAGGTTTGTTCCTTTCTGTTGCTCAGTACTATTACATGGTACGGATGTACCACAGTGTAGCTATTCACCAGCTGATGGATGTTTTCTTTCCAGTTTGGGGCTAGTATGAATGAAGCAGCTATGAAAATTCTTGTGCAGGTCTCTTAGTGGACGTATGTGTTCATTTCTCTTGGGTAAATACTTAGGAATGAAATCATTGGCTCAAAAGCTGGTATAACTTTATTAGAACTGCTGAACAGTTTTCCAGAGTGACTGATTGTCTCATTTCATATTCCCGCCAGCAGTGGTGAGATCCGGTTTCTCCACGTTCTTGACTACACTTGATACTGTCCATCTTTTTAGTTTTAGCCAGGATAGTATGTGTGTAATGACTTTTTTTTAAAAGATTTTATTCATTTATTTATTTGACAGAGAGAGGGAGAGGAGAGAGGGACAAGCGGACTCCACGCTGAGTGCAGAGCCCAAGGTGGGGCTCAATCCCACGACCCTGAGCTGAAATCAAGGGTCAGAGGCTTAACCGACTGAGCCACCCAGGCACCCCTGTGTATATGACATTTAATTGTGGCTTTAATTTTCATCTCCTGTATGAAGTGTATGAAGAATGATGTTAGGGACACCTGGGTGGCTCAATTGGTTAAACATGGGACTCTTAATTTGGGCTCAGGTCATGATCTCAGGGTCATGCAATCGAGCCCCTGATCAGGGTCTGCACGGGGCATGGAGCCTGCTGAAGATTCTCTGTCAGCCTCTCTTCTCTCCGTGCCGGTGCCCACGCGAGCGCTCTCTCTCTCTCTCTCAAAAAAAAAAAGGAATGACGTCAAACATCTTTTCATGTGCTAATTTGTATATCTTCTTTTTGGAAATATCTGTTCAAATCATTTGCCAATGTCATATAGTTTGTCCTATTATTGAGTTGTTTGATGTCTTTATATATTCCGGATACGAGTCTTTTGTCAGATATATGTATTGCAAATACTGTATTCTAATTCATGGCTTGGCTTCTCATTTCCTTAATAGTATTGTTCAAAGTGCAGAATTTGTCAAATTTTTTTTATGATCCATGCTTTTTGTGTGCTAAGAAATCTTTGTCTAGGGCGCCTGGGTGGCTCAGTTGGTTAAGCGTCTGCCTTTGGCTCAAGTCCACGATCCTGGGGTCCTGGGATTGAGCCCCACATCGGGGTCCTTGCTCAGCGGGGAGCCTGCTTGTCCCTCTCCCTCTGCCGGCTGCTCTCCCTGCTTGTGCTCTCTCTCTGTGTCAGATAAGTAAATAAAATCTTAAAAAAAAAAAAAAAAAAAAGAAAAGAAATCTTTGTCTATGGCTGCCTGGCTGGCTTGGTTGGAAGAGTGTGTCTCTCTTGATCTTGGGGTCATGGGTTCAAGCCCCACGTTGGATGTAAAGATTACTAAAATAAATAAACTTTAAAATAAAAAAAGAGGGTGCCTGTGTGGCGCAGTCTGTTAAGCTTCAGACTCCTGGTTCGGCTCAGGATGTGATCTCAAGGTCGTGAGATTGAGCCCTACCTCCGGCTCTGTGCTGAGTGTGGAATCTGCCTGGGACTGTCTCTCCCTCTCTGCCACCACCCCCCCGCCTGCTCTCTCTCAAATAAATAAATAAATCTTTAAAAAAACAATGAGGGATGCCTGGGTAGTTCAGTTGGTTAAGCAACCAACTCTTGATTTCGGCTCAGGTCATGATCTCAGGGTTGTGAGATTGAGCCCCATGTCAGGCTCTGCACTGAGTGTGGATCCTGCTTGAGATTCTCTCTCCCTCTGCCACTGCCCCTCCCCCTACTCACGCGTTCTCTCTCTCTCAAAAAAAAGGAAAGAAATCTTTGCCTAACCCAAAGTCCTGAAGATTTTCTCCCATATTTTCTTCTAGAAATTTGACTTTTACATTTAGTTTTGTGATCCATTTTGAGTTTAAAATTTGTGTGTGGTGTAAAGTAAGGGTCAAGGTTCATTTTTTTCTCCTGTAATGGATACCGAGTTCTGGCACCATTTATTTGAAAACATTAGTATTTCTACATTGAGTTATTGTGGCACCTTTTTAAAAATTTGATAAAATTGATAATATATTTGTGCGTATATTTCTGGGCTCTCTTCTATTCCATTGATCTATGTGCCTATCCTAATGTTAATCCTACACTGTCAGGGAGCCTGGGGGGCTCAGCCAGTTGAGGATCCTACCCTTGATTTCACCTCAGGTCATGATCGCAAGGTTGTAGGATCAAGCCCCAAGTAGGGCTCTGTGCTTAGCATGGAGTCTGCTTGTCCCTCTCCCTCTGCTCCTTCCCCTGTCCCATCTCTAAAATAAATAAATAATCTTTAAAAAAATACTACACTGTCTCGGTCACTGTAGTTATATTAAATTTTAAAACCTTGTAAGGCAAGTCCCTTTTATTCTTTTCAACATTGTTTTGGCTATTCTAGGTCCATTGCATATCCTATAAATTTTAGAATCAGCTTGGTAATTTCTACAAAAAGAAGCTTTTTGGATTTTGATTGAGATTACATGGATTCCATAGGTTAATTTGAGTAGAATTGACATATTAACTGTTTTGGTCTTCTGATTTGTGTATATAGCCTGTCTCTCCATTTATTTAGATCTTTGACATTTCTCAGCCATTTTGTAGTTTTCAGTATACAGAGTTTGCATATATTTTATTAACTTGATCCCTAAGTGTTTCATGTTTTTTAATGTTTTAATGAATGCATTTTTTAAAATTTCATTTTCTAATTGTTCATTATTAACTTATACAAGTAGAATTAATTTTTATATGTTGACTGACCTTATATCCCATGACCTTGTTAAATTCCGTTATTAGTTCTAGAAGAGTCTCTGTAGATCTCTGGGGGTTTTCTATGTACATGATTTCTCTTGGGATCTACTTATTTGTACAGTGAGTAAACAAAACTTTTTTTCTTCCTTTTCACTGTCTTTTATTTCTTTTTCATTTCTTATTACATTGACCAAGACACAGGTCAATGTTGAAGAGAAGTGGTGAGAGCACAAATCTTTGCCCTGCTCCCTGTCTTAGAGGGGAAAGCATTCAATCTTTTGCTTTTTGTAGATATTCTTTACCAGGCTGGGGAAGTTCCCTTCTGTTCCTGTTTTGCTAGAGTTTTTATCATGAATGCATGGTTTTTTTTATGAATGCATGTTTAATTTTTCAAATGCTTTTTCTGCATCTATTGATTTATTGATCTATTTATTCATGTGAGAGAGAGGGAGAGAGAGAGCATGCCTGCATATGGGCAGGGAAGAGGCAGAGGGAGAGGGAGAAGCAGACCCCCCAGTGAGCAGGGAGCTGCTCGTGGGGCTTGATCCCAGGACCCTAAGATCATGACCTGAGCTAAAGGCAGCCACTTAACCGACTGACCCAGCCAGGCACCCCTCTGCATCTATTGATAATCATTTTTTTTCTTAATTTATTCTGTTAACGTTGTGAATTGCGTGGATTGATTTTCAACTGTTAAACTATCTTGCATTCCTGGAGTAAAACAGTTGTTGTTGTCTTTTTATATATTTGATTTGCTAATATAATGTTATGCATTTTTTCTGTCTGTGTTTACAAAGGATATTATTCTGTAGTTTCTTTTCTTACAGTGTCTTTGGTTTAGGTACCAGTATACCAGCCTCATAAAAAGAGTTGGGAAGTTTTCCTCCTTCCTTATTTCCTGAGTGTTTGTATGGGTTGTGTATTATGTCTTCCTTAATGTCTAATAGAATTTAACATTGAAGTCATTTGGGCAGAGTCTTTTTTGTGGGCAGATTTTGAAATTACATTTTTAATTTCTTTAATAGTATATGTTCAGTTTCTTCGATTGATATATGGCTGTTCAGACTTTTTATTTTTTCTTGTATCAGTTTTGACCATTTATATCTCTTAAGAAATGTGTTCATTTCAGGGTCGCTATGTGGCTCAGTCAGTTAAGTGTCCAACTTTTGATTTTGACTCAGGTCATGATCTCAGGCTTGTGACATTGAGTCCTATGTTGGGCTCTGTGCTGGGTGTGGAACCTGCTTAAGATTCTCTCTCTCTCCCTCAGTCCTCCCCTCCCTCTCTCAAAAAAAAAAAAGTGTTCATTTCATCTAAATTGTTGAACTGTTGACAAAGAGTTGTTCATAATATGTATATATATTTTTAATGTCTATAGGATCTGTAATGATGTTTCCCTCTTTTATTCCTGATATTGGTAATTTTGCATTTTTTATTTTTTTTGTTAATTGGTCAAGCTAGAGATTGATAAATTTCATTGATATTCATATCAGTTTTATTACTATTGATCAATTTATTGATATTGATATAGAGAACTAGCTTTTGGTTTCATTGATTTTCTTTCATTTGCTCAGTTTCTATTTCATTTATTTCTGATCTTGTCTTTATTTTCTTCCTTTTCCTTATATTGGGTATAATTTGATCTCCTTTTTCTAGCTTCTTATGTAGAAACTTAACTCACTGAGTCTTAGAACTTTTTTCTTTTTTAATATAAGCATTTGAAGCTATACATTTTCCCCTAAACATTGCTTTAACTGAAAATAACAAATTTTGATATATTGTTTCATGCATTTCAAAAAGTTTGAATTTGAAAATTCTAGAAACTTTCTAGAATTGCTAGTGATTTGTTTTATACATAGGTTATTTAGAAGTTTAACCTTCAATTTCCAAATTTGGGGGGATTTTCATTTGCTATTGATGTCTAATTTAATTCCATATGGTCAGAGAATATACTTTATATGATTGCAATCCTTTAAATATATTAAAAGTTGTTTTATGGCTAAGCCTATAGTCTGTCTTGGTAAATGTTTGAAATGCACTTAAAAAGAATGTATATTTTGCTGCTGTTGTGTAGAGTGTTCTATAAATATCAATTTGGTCAAATTGGTTGATAGTGTTGGCCAAGTGTTTTATACACTTATCGATTTTTTTATCTATTCCTTCTATCAGTTACTGAGGAGTGTTGAAATATACAACAATAAATATGAATTTCAGTATTTCTCTTCACTTCTGCCAGTTTTTGCTTTCTGTATTTTGAACCTCTGTTATTAGGTACATAGATACTTTTGGTTATATTTTCTCAGTGAATTAATATTTTTATAATTATAAAATCTTTTTAGCTCTAGTATTGTCTTGAGCCTACTTTGTCTGATATTAATATAATCATCCATCTCTCTTACAGTTAGCGTTTTCATGGTATCCTTTTTACATTTATTTACTCTTAACATCTGTATCTATATTTAAAGTGAATTTCTTGTAGATAGCATATATTTGGTCATTTTTCATCCAGTCTGATAATCTTTTTAAGTGGAGTTCTGAATATTTGGATTTAATGTAATTATCAATATAGTTGGATTTAAATATACCATCTTCCTGTTTGTTCTTTATTTATATCATCTGATTTTGTTTCTTTCCTGCTCTTTTCTGCCTTTTCCTTATCCTGCCTCGATAAAGACTATTGAGTAATTTTTGTATTCTCCACTTTATCTCCATTTTATCTCCACTGTTGGCTTATTAGCTTACACTCTTTGTTTTATGTTTAATGGTTGCTCTAAGGGTTACAACACGCATTTCCCTCATCACAGTATGCATTTATCACTCATCACATATCACACCACTTCACATATACCAGGGGTTGGCAAACTACAGTCTTCAGGTCAAGTCCGGATCCCTATCTGCTTTCATAAGTAAAACCACAGCCATTCATTTATGTGTTGTTTATGGTATATTTTGTGCTACAGTGGCAGAGTTGAGTTGTTGCAACAGAGACCATTGGCCTGTAAAACCTAAAATATTTACTATCTTGCCTTTTACAGCAAAAGTTTGCAAACCTCTGATATATAATGTATTTCTCTTTCTCATCTTTTCTTCCAATAGTTTTTCTGCTTCCGTCTTTTCCAGAACCCCAGTTACAAACATATTATACCATTTAATATTGTTCCACATGTCACTAAGGCTCTGTTCATTTTTTATCATTCTTTTTTTTACATCAAATAATCCATCGCTATGTCTTCACATTCATGGATTATTCCTCTGCAGTTCATAACCTGCTATTATTAAGCCCATCTAGTGAATTTTTAATTTCAGATATTGTATTCTTTGTTTCTAGGAATTTTACTTGATTGTTTTTAATATCTTCTTTTTCTCTATATTGATGTTTTTCTTTAAATTTTGAATATGTATATAATAACTTTTTACATCTTTGCTAAGTGTAGCATTCATTTCTGAATCTATTGACTAATTTTTCTTCTGATTCTAGCATGACTTCTTTTTTCACATGTCTAGTACTTTTTGATGGGATGATGGACAAAGTAAATGTGTTTTTGAGTGTCTGAATTTCGTATCTTTAAAGACTTTGAATTTTTGGTTTACTTGTTTGTTAAGTTGCTAAGGGATCAGCTTGATGATTTAAGGCCTGTTTTTGAGTTTAGGGGACAGTTCTAGAATGATCTTTACTGTTGAGTTAGGTTAGTCCTTCTACTAAGGTGTTACTGTTCTGCATTCTCTATTTAATTCCCTCGGTGTTCAGTGAAGAATTCTTACTCTGGCTGGTCAAAACTTAATTGTCTTTTAACTCTCCATGAGCTCTGGGAATTTTTCTGCTTAGACTTCTTCTTCTCTTTACTAGACTCTTGAAGTTTCACACTACACGTACAGATTAATGTTTAGCACAGACTTAGAATATTCCTATACAGATTTATTGACCCTATTGCCTGTGTGGTTGTCTCCTCTGGTACTTTACCCTACAACTTCCAGGTACCTCAGCCCCCATCCCCCACCTCTGCTTTTTTTTTTTAAATAGGCTCCACACCCAACATGGGGCTTGAACTCACAACCCTGAGATTAAGAGTGACATTCTCCATGGACTGAGCCAGCCTGACACCCCTGTTCAGTCCCTTTTGATTTCCCCTTCCTGTATCACAGTCCAGAAAGCCAAAGTGATTGGCTTGCCTCATTTGATTCTCAGGGATCATCGTCTCACTTTTCCTGTTTTTATTGTCTAAAAACATTTTTTCATGTGTTTTATTCAGTTTTCTAATTGTTTATAGCAGAATGCCAAGTCTAGTACCAGTTATTCCAACATGGGAAAAGCCCAAGTATTTTACTTTAGAAAATAGTTTTCTAATTTTACTTTTGCATATTTTTTTAAGTAGTCTTCGTGCCCAGCGTGGAGCCCAATGTGGGGCTTGAACTCGTGACACTGAGATCAAGACCTGAGCTGTGGCCAAGAGTCAGACACCCAACTGACTGAGCCACCCAGCTGCCCCGACTTTTGCATTTTAAAAATACATAATATCACCTGCAATAACAATAACTCTTTCATCCTTTCCAATATTCATATTTTATATGTAATTATCTTGCCTAATTCATTGGCTAGTACATCCAGGACAGTGTTAAATAATAGTATTGATATTTTCCTGGTATTTTTCCCCCTAAGGGTAGATAGGAAAGCACTTTAAAAAGAGATAACATTGGGAGTTAATGAAAGTATTGGAGGAAAAGACTCTCTGTTGGTGAAGATAC
The DNA here is from genome assembly GCF_003265705.2 of Callorhinus ursinus. NCBI lineage: Eukaryota > Metazoa > Chordata > Mammalia > Carnivora > Otariidae > Callorhinus > Callorhinus ursinus. Next base: position 12,344,629 of record NW_027397080.1, on the reverse strand, counting down.
AAACTGATATAATGTTTTGGAAAGGTAATCTGCACCCACTCAGCAACTCCACTTCTAGGAATCAGGTAATTTCACAAGTGCTCAAGGATCTGTGTGCAAACGTGTTCGTTGCTGTATCAGTTATAATAGCAAAAAATTGTAAAGTCATAACCCATGACCATGATTCAAAGGAGAATAGAGGAATTATTAGATTTTAACTGACAGGATGTGATAGTAAAAAATTGGATATTGATTTGATGCTTCTCTAGCAATATTCCCGGATGTCTTGTTTTGGCAGGTGTATGGCATAGCCCTGAGTATGTTCTCCTTCTGTTAGCATAGTGTCCTTGTTTGTCTGTGCTCTGGAGGCATACAAGAACTCAGAAAAGGCTGGGTCTTTGGGCATAGAATGAGAATACAAAGGCCCCAATCTCTAACCATCTGATTCAGTCTTTTTTATATAATAATTTCTGGATTTTGAAGTGGGATTTTGAAGCCTACTATTAGCCAGAATCTGGATTACATTAAACATGGAAGAAACTTCATTATAGACATAGCTCCTTGAGCATTCATTTATTAGAATGCTCTTCACCTCTAAATATGTTCATATTTATACATTTGATACACTACTGCATTGTTGTTAATGCGTTTTTAAAAGAACTGCCCAGCCAGTTCAATACAGTTAGCACTGATGAGAACTGATTTCGCAGATTGTATGTTCCTGAGTTTGAGAGGCCTCACTAATCTGCTTGTGTTCCTAGGCCATGATCTCCCCTTCTGTCATTATTACGTGTTCTGCTAAATGGTTTTGGCCCATAATGACTTATCACAGGTATGCAAGTGTTAAGGCTAAAGTTATATTACTTCAGATTTTAAAATGGATATTTTAGGGACACCTGGGGGGCTCAGTTGGTTAAGCGTCCGCCTTTGGCTCAGGTCATGATCCCAGGGTCCTGGAATCGAGCCCCACATCGGGCTCCCTGCTCAGTGGTGAGTCTGCTTCTCCCTCTGCCTGCCACTCCCCCTACTTGTGCTCGCTCTCTTTCACAAATAAATAAATAAAATCTTTAAAAACAAAATAAAATGGATATTTTACAGTAGCTTGAGCCAGGAGAACACCTTCAAAAAGCTTGTCAGCTGTTAATTAGAGATTGGTGGAAGACTTCTTTTTTTTTTTTTTTAAGATTTTATTTATTTATTTGACAGAGAGACAGCGAGAGAGGGAACACAAGCAGGGGGAGTGGGAGAGGGAGAAGCAGACTCCCCGCCGAGCAGGGAGCCCGATGCGGGGCTCGATCCCAGGACCCTGAGATCATGACTTGAGCCGAAGGCAGTCGCTTAACCAACTGAGCCACCCAGGCGCCCCTGGTGGAAGACTTCTGACATCATGGAAAGTACCATAAAGTTATTGTAGCCTGCAAAGGAATGATTCACAACTATGTACATGAACGAAACTGAAGGAAATTTTTGCCCGCAGGCATGCTAGGACTTCAGGGGATATGAAGGAAAAAACAACTGCAACATAGCCGCACCAGAGACTATGCTTTAGTGATATGATAACCTGAATTGCACTGAGTACATTAATGTTCCCATTTATGAAAATGTGTTCTCTCTGCTAAATAGAGTACTCTTGAATGGGCTGCAGTTGCAGCCTTGGAGAGTGTCACAAATTAGGAATAAATGACTCTTGGTCACACATTATAGAAATTCAAGTTTCAACAGAAAAGGAAATGTATTGGCTCTTATAATTACAAATCTAGAAGGAGCATTGGCTTTAGGCATTGCTAGATCCAGGAGTTAGGATAGTGTCTTCAGGACTCTCTAGAACAGTTTTGTCTGGCTTTCCACTGTGTTAACATCACTCTTAGGTCGGTTAATCACTTGTTGAAGGTACCTTTTTATAGTTCTAGGCTTTTATGATTCTTAAGGCCCATGTTCTCATGTAGCGAGAGCTTCCATGATACGCCCTAAAGGAGGACTCAGACTGACCAGTCTGGTCATGTGTCTCCACGGGCTCAGCGAGGCTAAGATATGAGCAGCACCACCAAGTTGTGGAAGGCAGCTCCCAAAAGAAAAATAGGAATCCTATGCCGAGGAAGAGAAAGGGATGCTGTGCCCATGAAGATGACAGAGGTCCAAGTATAATAACAGAAATGGAAGGAGGATCATGTAGAAGTGCTCCTGAAAGGTTATGAGTGACGTGACTTAATGCCTGTGATCTGATTTTTAAATATTCTGGGGAAAAAAAGTGGAGGCTGAGACAAGATGGAAAATCAGCAAAACTGATCCGTGTTAAAGCTGGGTAGTAAATACGCAAGCATTCCGTATGTTACCTACTCTGCTTTGGTGAGTGTTTAAAATTCTGCTTAAAGAAGTTAAGGACAAAAATAAGTGCAGTTTCCAGTTGACGACGATTGTTTCTAATAAAGAAAAGGTAAGAGAGACGCTGAGAGTGGGGCGCCTGGGTGGCTCAGTCGTTAAGCGTCTGCCTTCGGCTCAGGTCATGGTCCCAGGGTCCTGGGATCGAGCCCCGCATCGGGCTCCCTGCTCCGCGGGAAGCCTGCTTCTCCCTCTCCCACTCCCCCTGCTTGTGTTCCCTTTCTCACTGTGTCTCTCCCTATCAAATAAATAAAATCTTAAAAAAAAAAAAAAAAGAGAGAGAGAGACGCTGAGAGGAAAGATTACATGTCATTTGCCCAGAAGGGCAAGTCTCAGGATAGATCCTTTTCTTAGACAGCTGATTTATCTATTTTTGGTCCTAGAAATGTTATCAGTCAGGGTCTACTCAGGAAAACAGAAACCACTCTGGGTATTTCAAAGAGAGGGAATTGAATATATGAAATCGGTGCTGAAGGTCTAAGAAGGGCTAGAACAGCAAAATGGAAAAGCGGGGAGTGAGAAGGATTCTAACCATACATCAGAAGCTGCGGTGCCCCTGACCTGGAGCCCGTAAGTCTGTGCTGGCTGCTGGGCAGTTGAGCTGCCGTCACGATCAGCTCTGGGTCTGCCAAAGAGCTTCCACTTCTATCAGAGATGGAAAGTCCAAAGGGTAGAGAGGCTGTGGAGTCCAGCATCACCCAGCCCTATGCCACTACACCCAACAACCAGCAGCCACTAGCAACTGCTGCATTTCTACTGCCCCAAACAGGAAACTTCTTTTCCTTCGACTGACTTCCTATCAGTGCTTCCTATTGATAGAATCGAACAGGAAGCCAGCTGCAAGGAAGGAAGCCTGGGAAATGCCATCTGTAGAATTCCAGTTCCATCAGTAGAGAGTAGAGCACGGCAGGTGTTGAGTGGAGAGACAACATGTAAATGACCAGCAGAGACCACCCTCTGGGCAACCTGTCATCTGTATATACCACTTTTCCCATATTTAAGATTCTTTTTTTTTTTTTTAAGACTTACTTATTTTGAGAGAGAGAGTGTGTGTGCGTATGAGCGGGAGGGGCAAAGGGAGAGGGAGAGAGAATCTCAAGCAGACTCCTCGCTGAGCATGGAGTCCAACATGGGGCTCGATCTCACGACCCTGAGACTACCACCCAAGCAGAAACCAAGAGTTAGCGGCCCAACTGACTGTACCATCCAGATGCCCCCCCATATTTAAAATTCTAAGCAAATTCATGAGTCTGCTTTACATTATGTAACTATCCTTAGTACAAAAAAAGATGCCCTCACCCTCTCCCAAAATGGGAGATGTTAATTCCTCTTTTAGGTCAGTCATAATCAAATCTAATGGAATCGGGACACCTCGGTGGCTGTCAGTTAAGTGTCCAACTCTTGATTTCTGTTCAGGTCATGATCTCAGGGTTGTGAAATGGAGCTCCATGTCGGGCTCACACTGGGCATGGAGCTTGCTTAAGAGTCTCTCTTTCTCTCCGTCTGCCCCTACCCCCCTTAAAAAATTTTTTTTTAATGGAATCGTGTGATGTTTCCCTGCTGGAAATGTTCCTATCTTGGGAGCCAAGACCGTGGCAGGGAGAGAAAGCAAAGATTCTGTAAGTGAGTTATTAGAGGTAAAAGTGAAAACACTTCCATCCCTTGATTTCTAGAATTAAATATTCTAGCTATGGAAAAAATAGCATTATATATTGGTCAGTGGTTAAAAGCATATACCACATCCATTTGGATAGCACCATTATTTCTCAGAGTATCATCTCTCAGATGGGGTCATAATGGAATATTCAGTTGGTTATTCTACCATTTTATCAGGTGAGCTGCTTCTGGGTGGCAGAGTACATGGCAAGTTTCATGGCAGCCAGAGAAGGAGGCTGGCTGACAGCCACAGGTCATCTTGTCCACCTGATTTCTGAAAGGCTCCTCTGTAGTGGGTCCCCTTTATTAAACATTGACACGAGCACTAAAACTTTATACTCTGTGCCCACTCCAAGAGGTCTATCCACCTGTCTTTCCCCCACATGCCTCTTCCTCACATGGCCACCAGTCCTTCTATTCATTTCTTTCTAAATCCTTAATTGTTTGGCCAACTTGTTAGCCATTGTCCATGATCAAGGTAAAATCTGTGCCCTGTGTCTATGTCTTTGTCCATGCTAAGTGGACAGTCAGATGCTCACGGGAGATTTCCTTTACTAGTGTCTTTCAGGGACACTCCTGATTGGAGTTGGGATGTTTCTGCCATCCACTTCCAGCTGCTGCCAGCATATTGTGCAGAACCATCTGTAAATCAGGCTTTAACTGTTTCTTCCTCAGTCAGCTAGTTTAGGGAACTCAACAACCATATGTGTGAGTGGAGGAAAGGCAGCAATGCACCAGGAGTAGGAGCTGTGGCATGTGCCCCCTGCTCATGAACTTATTTGTGGATTCAGGACCTGTTCAGTCCAATCTTGTACATAACATTTCATCTTGGTGATGGGGTGCTACTGCACAGGGCCAGGTGTATAATTTGGTGCATCAGTAACACCCAGGATAGGCAACTCAGGCATAGCCACTTGATGTCTGTGATCAGGCATCAAGCTCTAATACAAGGGCCTGGTGGCATCCCAAAAGCTCTTTTTCAAAAGGGGAATAGTTACCTGCTGGAGAGGTGTGATGGTTAATTTTATGTGTCAATTTAACTGGTCTACAGTGTACCCAGTACTTTGGTCAAACATTCTGAGTGTTTCTGTGAGAATGATTTTGAATGCATTTAACATTTAAATTGATAGTAAAGCAGATTGCCCACCCTAATATGAGTGGGCCTCATCCAATCAGTTGAAGGCCTGAATAGAACAAAAAGCTGATCCTCCCCCAAGGAAGAGAGTATTTCCTCCTGCCTGACTACCTTGAGCTGGGACATTGTTTTTTCCCTCCTTTGGACTCAGACTGAAACATTGGCTCTCCTGGGGTCTCAAGCCTTCCAGCCTTCAAACTGGAACTCGCCCACATTGGCTCTCCTGGTTCTCAGGGCTTCAGTCTTGGACTGGAACCACACTGTCAGCTCCCCCGGGCCTCCTGCTTGCCAACTGCAGATTTTTGGACTTATTACCCTCCAGAATCATTTGAGCCAATTCCTTGTAATAAATCATATATGCATTCTTTGGTTCTGTTTCTCTGGAGAACACTAACTAATACAAGAAGTATTGAATTTTCTCTCAAATTCTAAGGGCTATGATTCCCCTACTGGGGCTGGTTGTAGGCTCCATACAGCATCCCCTGTTTCCCAGAAACCTCTAACACCACTGGAGTTGCTGAGTCATTAGACCTATGAAGCAGAGCAACCTCCGCTGTAGCCTAGACCTTGTGCAGAATCTTTTCTTGCTCTGGGCCACAGTTAAAACTCGCTATCTTGGGGCGCCTGGGTGGCTCAGTCAGCTAAGTGTCTGCCTTCAGCTCAGGTCGTGATCCCGGGTCCTGGGATCGAGCCCCACGTTGGGCTCTCTGCTCAGCAGGGAGCCTGCTTCTCCTTCTCCCTCTGCCTGCCTCTCTGCCTACTTGTGCTCTCTCTCTTTGTCAAATAAATAAATAAAATCTTTAAAACAAAACAAACCTCGCCATCTTATGAGTTACTCAGTATATAGGTTGGAATAGCACCTAGATGCAGTATAGTGTTGCTCCCAAACCAAAAGATTCCTACAAATTGTTTTTTATGGTGGGGGGCATAAGGTACAACAGTTTGTCTTTCACTTTATTGTGGGCTTGTCCCAACTTGTCCCAGATCGTGGGACCCCTAAAAATGTCAACAAGGAGGCGGGACCCTCAATCTTCATGGTCTTTGTCTCCTACCTTCTGGCATGCATTTGTCTTACTAAGGTATCAAGGATAGTGGCTGTGTTCTGCTCATTGTGTCCAGTCAGCATGGAATCATCAAGTGTGATGTCCCTGACAGGTGAAAGCAAACTGCTACTCATGCTTCTTGCTAATCCATACAGGGACAAAAACATCTCTCCAAGTCAGTGGCTGTCTTCCAGGTGCCAGCTACTATGTTGATTTGTTACAGTGGAAAGCGTCTGGAAAACAGCTACAATTAGAATTACTCATTGATTAAGGACACTGTACTCTACAGTCTCCAGGACCCATCCACCTTCTACAGAGGCCAAATGGTGAATTAAATGCAGAAGCGATAGGAATCACCACCCTAACATCTTTGAAGCCTTTGCTGCTGGCACTAGTCTCTGCATGTCCCCTAGAGTTGCAGTATTGGTTTTAGTTTATCCTCGTAGGGAGAGGAAGTTTGTTCCTTCTTACCGTAATAGCCCTCACACCATGATCAGGGAGCAAATGTGGGGCTTCTGCCAGTTGCTAAGTAGGACTTTTTGGAACTATACTTCAGAAACTGGGGAAATTGCCATAGGGTGAGATCAATTCAGGCCAGAACCTCATTTATCACTTGACCTCAATAAGCCTCTCCTTTGACTGGTGGGTCACAATGGTGTTCTGGGTACCCAGGGATTAACACCAATTCAGAACCAATATCTGGCAATCCCTGGAAGGTCCAGATAGTTCTCTTTCCCAGTCTTCAGTCACCTTACTGCGTGGTTTCATTTACATTCATTTAGTAATGACTTACTAGGACATTATTTCAGGTCTCTTTGAGGAAGACGTGAAGGAAATGTTCTAGTATGTACTTGTGGTAGTATAGTACTACTTAGATCAAAGGTTCAATAAACCCAGTTCTGTAATTGATTTAGGTCTGCAGTGTATATGACAGGCTGTCATGCTCCAGTATGGCAAACCAGGTCAGAGTCATGCTCAAGGGACCTAGAGTTTCTGGTTGTTTTTGCTTTTGTTTGTTGGTTGGATTTTTTGGGTTATATAGATCAATTTAATACTTTAGTAAGCTGTTCATCTAGATAATTCCTAGAGACAACATGATCAACTAGCCATCACCAAAGATCCACCCCTGTTGTATATATATGGTAATTGCGTACACATTGTCTCTGGCATTTAACCACTATCACTTGGCCTTTGCCACCCTGGGACCTCATCATCCCCATTTCGGTGAAGACATCTCCCTTTGTGCCATTTCCATCCTATAGATGACAGCCACAATGTCTTAGTGAAGGAAGTATCCTCTGGACATCCAGGTTTCTTCCTCCACATTATCCCAGAGCTTCTGGCATCTCAACTTCACTGAATATAGTCCATCCTTGAGTTCCAGTTGTGGTCTGCCCATGAAACAAATTTTTAGAGCCATTCCCAAGTGTTTGAACTAACACATAAAATCCACAATCTCTGGTTAAGTGCACCCCCAGCAGTAAATCCAGCCTGTAGCCACATTGTTATCCCTCAGAATCCATTACTAAACATATTCCCATGTTTGTGCCAAGGTGAATTAGGAAAGTCTTGCAATATTTTATGTATAAAGTATCTCCTCCCACGTGATACTTTTTCATTATCCCCTTGGGAAATGCTGATTCTGGTTATGGTCTGGTGGCAATAAGGGGTGATGAGGTGTGTCTGGAGGAAAATTGGCATCCCCTTGCAAGGTCATTGCCTCCGGTGTGTTATTACAGAGTCTTCAGGCAAGGGAAGGCTAGTCTCCTCAGACAAGGGAAAGGCTGCTCCCTGGCAAGGGGGAGACTCACGGGAATGTAGAGACTCAAGGTTCTCAGATCGTTGGAATCTATTCAGATGTTCCCATTCCAAGTCTCAAGGTCTCCTTCACCATCAATACCCATCACATAAGAGACTTGGTCAGATGTAAGATCAACTTATGTTGTAATTTTACAACCTGCACAATTACATTTAGTGTCTAAGTTTTAGCTCTGTCCATCCTGTGGCTTCATAGAGGTTCCTTTCTGTAAGTGCCCCAGTACAGTCAGAAGCAGCTCACTTGATGAGGATGAGTCCTTGTAGTCATCATTATAAACATCATGGTCAAATACGGCAGCCCCTCGGTCACCCAAAGTGTTGCCTTCAATAGGACTTCACCCTAAGCAAAGGTTGAGAAGTAATCATAATGCCACTACATGACACGGATTACCAGCATTTCCATTCTTCAGTGGCCATCATTCTGTTCAAGCTCAAAATAGTCAGCAAACCAATCCCCAAACCCTACTTTGGAGAGTCTATTTCCTGGGACCTTTTCTGTTACCAAGATTATATAGTAAGAGTCCTATCCAGACAACAGAAGCCATTCTAGATATTTCAGACAAAGATAATTTAAGACTGGAAGTTATACAAGTATGGGAAGGTGTGGAAGAGCACAGATGAGGATGGGGGCTGGAGGAACAAAAAGAAAGAAGGGAATGAGACCCAGGATCACAAGCTGCTAATGGCCCTTGAAACTGGAGCCCACGAGCACGTACCTCCTGCTGCACTTTTGGAGACACAGCCAGTCCTGGATCCGCTGAAGAGGTACCACTTTGATCAGAGCTGGAACCACCAGAAAGATTCTGCATCTGCCTGAGCTGCTATAGTCCACAGTCATGCCGGCCTGCTGCTATCCGGCAACCACCAGCAAGGGGGAGAGGTAGAGCGGGAAGTTTCCCTCTTCCTCTGGTTCTCTGAGTCCCATTTTCCGTATCCTGCAGGAAGCCAGCTGGTGAGAGATCCTGGGCCATGTAGTTTGCAGCCTCTCAGCCCCATCAGAACAGAGCAGAATATAAAAAGGCAGTTTGGGGGCTTAAAAACAATAGGTAAATAACTGATACAGAAAACAAAATCAGTTGCCTTGGTTATGAGGGCGCTGCTTCCTTTCAAGGGCCAAGAAAAACTCCTCAGCCATAGATGGGTAGGTTAAAGAAAAATGGCAGCTTCTCCTGCCTGTCAATTGCTATAGTCTACCGATGAAGCAGTTTCCCCATTACAAATCCCTTAAATATTTACTACCACTATGTTGTAAGCTGAGCTCATGCTATTATACTTTAATCTTGTGATTTAAGTGGAAAGTATAAATCAGAATAGATTAAAAATCAGATACACTTAAAAAAAAAGATTTATTTATTTATTTTGGATAGAGAGCACAAGGGCGAGGGGCAGAGGGTGAGAGAGAATCCCAAGCCGACTCCCTGCTGAGTGTGGACCCAACTTGGGGCTTGATCTCATGCCTTGAGATCACGAGCTGAGCCGAAATCAAGAGTCAGATGCTTAACCGACTGAGCTACCCCGGCGCCCCATCAGATACACATTTTTATATTTACTGTAATTCTATCGTATTTCCCATATCGTCATCATTTTCACTAATAATGCTGTTTTATTAGAGATCTAAGGCATCTGAAATGAACTCTGCTATCATCTCCCTGGAGGTCAGTACACTTCTTCATTCTCTCTTCCTGTTGCAAAAAAGAAGGTACCCTCTCCTCCTACCCCTCGCGAATCCTTTCCAATGACAACCATTTTAGTGTGTTCTCAATCTCATTCCTCCCTGCTTTATCTGGAAGTTTATTTCTTTAGGTACTTTTTCTTTCCAAAATATTCAAATTCCGCTTCAGTGTTGACCACACCTCCCCTTACTATCACCATCTCCCTTATTCTTTCCCTTCACAGCAAAATTCCCTGAAAAGAGTTGTGGGTACTTGTTCCTCTCATCCCATTCTCCCTGAAGCCCACCCTAACACAGACACGCACACGCACACAGATAACAGGGGCACACATGCACCACCCCACGCACACACACAGAGACACAGACACACCACACACATGCACACAGACACACACGCATGTGCGCGCACACACACACATGGACACACACACCACTGATACATTCAGTGGTTGACTCTTAGTCCCTGTCTTACCAAAGCAAACACAGCTGATCGCCTCTTCTCCTTGAAACACTTTCTTCACTTCCAGGATGTCTTCCTGGCTTTTTGGTTTTCCTCGGGTATCTGTTAGACGGCCAGGGGCTCACCTCTGTTCCACATGGCCTGCCTCCTTTGGTAGTCACATCTAGTCTCTTGACTTGAAATACCACCCAAATGCTGATTCCCAGTCTCCCATCCCCAGCCTGGATCCATTTCCTCAACTCTACTCATATATCCAACTGCCCACCCTTTATCTCTTGTTGGATGGATAACAGGACACATGAACCTTGTCCAAACTTGAGCTGCAGAGACCAGTCCCCACAGGTTCCTCCTAGTCTTTCCCATTTCAGCAGACAAGACCTCTGCTCAGCCAGTACTCACGCTGTAGACCCTGGGGTCACCCTTGTTTGTTCTCTGGCTCTCCCTGCCATATGTGTGTTACCTGGTCGTGGTCCTGCGTGTGTGTCCACTCGAGTGTGAATTGCCTTTTCCCTCTTATCTCTCGGCGTTTTTTCATTAAGCTCTTAAACTTATTCTTACTCCTGTCTTGGAATTATAGCCTCCTTTTCAGGGCTGGAGTATCTGGCACTGGGAGTTCAGCTGCCAGTGGGTATTTCACTTTAGGGAATAGTCCTGTGACTGCCCTTTGACACGGTCTGCTGCTGGTCATTCCCCTAGGCCTCAGCCTTCTCCTTCAGAGCTCCTCTTTTCCTCCTTCTGCTTGTCAAAGGCAGTGCTCAGGTCCCTCCAGTCAGGAGACAATTTCCCACTTGGCTTTCACTATTAAACATCCTCCCACTCCCTATCGACTCTCAGGAGCCTGTTTAAATTTGCACACAGTAAAAAAAAAAAAAAAAAAATTTGCACACAGTGACTACTCTTTGTAACACTTAACAATACTGATGCTCACTTAGAACGTCTATAAGTTGCCTGGAAAGCGAATTCTTACTGAAACTTAAACTAAAAAAAAAAAAAAAAGCTCCGGGGCACCTGGGTGGTTCAGATGGTTAAGTGTCTGCCTTCAACTCAGGTCATGATCCCACGGTCCTGGGATCGAGTCCCACATCAGGCTCCCTGCTCCACGGGGAACCTGCTTCTCCCTCCACTTCTCTCTCTCTCTCATGAATAAATAAATAAAAGCTTTTAAAAAAAAGTTCCATTTTTCCACCAAGGAATTAACTTTTCACTAAAACTTTTAAGAATAGAGTTAGCATGTTTATAACACTTTCACATCTGAAGAAGAATGGGCAATGTCTTGGACATCAATTAATCATTTCTCTATGAAACCAACCTTGATTCCTTTCAAAGTTAGGAGATTTTAAAGAAAAGTTGCACTAGGGGCGCCTGGGTGACTCAGTCATTAAGTGTCTGCCTTCCGCTCAGGTCATGATCCCAGGGTCCTGGGGTCGAGTCCCGCGTCGGGCTCCCCGCTCAGCGGGAAGCCTGCTTCTCCCTCTCCCACTCCCCCTGCTTGTGTTCCTGCTCTCGCTGTCTCTCTCTGTCAAATAAATAAATAAAATCTTTAAAAAAAAAAAAAGAAAAGTTGCACTAATAATTAGATGAAAGTTATCAAAGAATTCAGAATCTTTAGAAATAACTTCTAAATTGGGATTCTCTGGTTACAAACAAAAGGAAAGCCAACTCATATTGGCTTAAGAAGAATGACATCTATTGGGTCAGGTAACTGAAAAGTCCAAGGATAGATATAGCCAAAGGCATGGCTGGGACTAGGGCTGGGGTTGGCAAAAGGCGACCTGTGGCTATTTTTGTAAATAAAGCTTTATTGGAACACTGCCATACGCATTGCTTCTCCTATTGTCTGTGGCTGCTTTCGTGCTACAGTGGCAGAATTGAGTAATATAGTGGTGAAGCTGAGGAGTTGTGAGAGGGACCTCTGGCCCACTATGATGTGTGGGTTTTTCCTACAAATGAAGCAATTCTTCAACACTAATTTAACTCAGTTCTGACACTGTCTACGTGGAGATGGCGTCAGATTCACAGGTTAAGGGCTCAGTCTCACAAGCCTGCCTCCACTTAGGTGCCCATCGCTAGTCTAGGTTGTCACCACCTGTGCTTCTGACCTACGCCATAATCAGAGGACCCCATCCTTGGGTTCGATTAGTTTGCTAGAGTGGCTCACAGAACTAAGGAAACCCGTTTACTCAGTAGATGACCAGTTCATTACAAAAGATATTACAGATGAACAGCCAGATGAAGAGGTACATAGGGCCAGGTCCCAAATGCAGGAACATCTGTCCCATGGAGTTTGGAGCCAGCAGGTGGATGCGTTCTGGTTCACCAACCTAGAAGCTCTCAGAACCCTGTCCTTTTGGGGGTTTATGGAGGCTTCATCACATAGGTGTGATCGATTAAATCATTGGCTGTTGGTGACTGATTCAACCTCCAGCTCATCTCCTTTCTCCAGAGGTCATAGGGAGGGACTGAAAGTTCCAACCCTCTAGTCTAATAAATCTTATCTAATGGTTGGTTTCCCTGGCACACCCCGCCCCCACCCCTGCATCTTAGGGGACTTCTAAGAGTTACCTCACTAACATAAACTCAGCTGTGGTTGAATGGAACTTATGGTAAATAGCCAGACACCTATAGTAACTTTATGGCTCTGAAATGACTTCAGAAACTGAGGATGAAAGATCAAATATTAAAACAAAAGATGCTCTTATTGCTTAGGAAATTACAAGGGTTAGGGGAGCTCTGGACCAGGAACCATAGGCAAAGTCCAAAATATATATTTATTATAGATAATAATCTCATACCTACAAGCCCTAAAATATTTTCTGTCTGGCCTTTTACAGGAAAAAAAAAATGACCAACCTAGGGAACAAAATGATGTCAATAGGATCTGGTCTTCCTCTGTTTCTCCTCTCTGCTTTCCTCAGGGTTGGTCCTTTCTCATGTAGGCTCTGTCATGGTGGTAGTGCATCCATAATAGATAGGTCCAGGCTTACATCCTCAAAGGAGTCCTCTTCTTTTCCAGTTGCTCCAATAAAAGTGCTAGGTTCACTTTAATTGAACCTCCTTTGCTTGCCTTGTTTGGTGTGTCCATCCCCAAGCCAGTAACTGGCCATGGGAATGCAGTGCTCTGATTTGTCAAGTCTGGTCACAGCTTGGCGTCTGGAGTGATGAGTTGAATCAGTATCTCCCAAACCTAAGAACTGAAAGAGGTGATGGGGTGATCCTCTTAAGAAAAATTGGGAAGTAATTATCAGAAAAAGGTATTGAATGAGAAGAGGGAGGAGTCAGAATAATGAGTAAACAAAAGGGAAATTGTGTAACAGGCTGATAAACAAAAACCTCCCCTGAAAGAATTAAAATAACAGCTTTTAAATAGCTACAGCTTCTTCTGTTAATACAGAAATAAATACTTTTCCCTTTCACCAGTTCATTTTAAATCGAGATTTTAGGTCAACTATATGAAATTACTATTTCTATTGGTCAAAACAGTTGAATATTGGCAATTTCATGCAGTTTGTATTAGTTTCCTAGGGCTGCTACAACAAAGTACCTTAAACTGGGTTGCTTAAAACAACTGGAATTTATTCCCTCAGTTCTGGAGGCCAGAAGTCAAAGTGTTGGTAGGGCCATGTTCCCTTTGAAGGCTCTAGAGGAGAATCCTTCCAGCTTCTGGGGGCTCCACGTGTTTCTTGACTAGTAGTTGCATGACTCCAGTCTCCAGCTGTTATTTCACAAGGTTTTTGTAATTCTGTGTACTCTCCTCTTCTAATAAGGACACCAGTCATTGGCTACAGGGCCCACCCTAGTCCAGTGACCTCATCTTAACTGATTATTTCTGCAAAGACCCTGTTTCCAAAAAGGTTACATTCTGAGGTTGCAGGTAACATGAATTTTGAGGGGACAGTATTCAATCCACTATTAGTTCAACCTCACATTATTAGAGAAGTGAAAAAGCAGAACATTTGTCTTTTCAGTCTCTAGAAAAACAAAGATAAAGACTGGATTAGAGTATTCTAGGAATGCAAAGATCATTCAGCACCCCAAAAAATGTAAGTACCATTTTAACGGATTGTTGTGGGTTGAATTGTGTTCCCCCCAAAAGATATGTTGAAGTACTAACCTGCAGTACCTTACTTGGAAATAGGTTGTTGCAGATGTAGTTAGTGAAGAGGAGGTCATATTGGAGTAGGGTGGGCCCTTGATCCAAAATGACCAGTGTCCTGGGGTGCCTGGCTGGCTCAGTTGGTAGAGCATGTGACTCTTGATCTCGGGGTAATGAATTCAAGCAACACGTTAGGCCTAGAGCTTCCTTTAAAGAAAAAGAAAATGGCTGTACAAAATGACTAGTGTCCTTATAAGAAGACATTGTGAAGATACAAGGAGAGAGCTCCTTGTGAAGACACAGACACACAGGGAGAAGGCAGCCATGTGAAGATGGAGACAAAGATTGGGGTTTTGCTGCCACAAACCAAAGAACGTCTGGGGACACTAGACGCTAGGAAGAAGCAAAGAAGGATTCCTCTCTCACAGGTTTCAGGGGGAGCATGGCCCTGCTGACAGCCTGATTTCAGACATCTGTCATCCAGACTGTGAGACAATAAATTTCTGTGGTGTTAAGTCACCCAATTTATGGTACTTTAGTCCAGTAGTCCCAGGAAATGAATATGTAGGTTAAGAGGAAAAAAAACCATGAATACCAAATAAGCATTTAATAAAATTTAGCACTCATTTATGATAAGCATTTTTAGAAAATTGGAAACAAAAGGATACCCATCAAACAAACCTGTGCTAGAGGTTGTTCTTAATGGTGAAATTTCAGGAGCATTTCCATTCAGCCAATAAGCAATAGAGATAAATCTAACAAAAATATGCAAGATCTTAATAAAGAAAATAAGGGGGTGCCTGGGTGGCTCAGTTGGTTAAGCGACTGCCTTCGGCTCAGGTCATGATCCTGGAGTCCCGGGATCGAGTCCCACATCAGGCTCCCTGCTCAGCAGGGAGTCTGCTTCTCCCTCTGACCCTCTGCCCTCTCATGCTCTCTCTCTCTCTCATTCTCTCTCTCTCAAATAAATAAATAAATAAATCTTTAAAAAAAAATAAGGAAACATTACTTAGAGGAAACATTACTTAGAAGGCCTAAATAAGTGGAGAACTATACTATGTTCATGGATGGTAAGACCCAATATCATAAAAGATGTGAGTTTTCCCATAAATTAATCTATAAAATCAATTCTAAAATAAATGCCTATAGGTTATATTTTTTTCTCTTTTTAGTGAAACTTGATAAGCTTATCCTAATATTTATATGGAAGAAGCAAGAGACAATCAGAATTTTTTTTTAATGTTATTTGAACAACTAGGTGGGGGAATTCATTTTAAAGTTTGGTAACTAAGGGGCACCTGGGTGGCTCAGTCAGTTAAGTGTCTGCCTTTGGCTCAGATCATGATCCCGGGGTCCTGGGATCGAGCCCTGCATTGGGCTCCCTGCTCAGCGGGAAGCCTGCTTCTCCCTCTCCCACTACCCCTGCTTGTTTCTGCTCTTGCTAACTCTCTCTCTCTGTCAAATAAATAAGTAAAATCTTAAAAAAGTAAATAAATAAATAAAATTTGGTAACTAATACTGTGAAGTATTGATGCAGAGATAGACAAATAGACCAACTGAACTGAACAGAGAGCTCAGAAATAGATTCATGAATTTATGTAAACTAGATGTATTACAGAGATAGTATTACTGATTAGTGGGGAAAGGATAGACTGTTCAGTAATAGTGCCAGAAAAATTGGGTATCTGCATGAAAAAAATTAGAATACCATATGCAAAAAAATAGTGGGTTAAAACACTAAAAGTGAGAAACAGAACTTTAAAAAATATCTTTATGTCCTTGAGACGGGAATTTCTTAAACAAGTTATGGAAAACATTAATAGATTGATAAATTGGACTATATTAAAACTAAAAGCTTCTTTTTAATGAGAACCACCCTAAATGAAGTTAAAAAATCAAACCACAGACCGAGAGAAGTATGTACCTGATGAAGGATAGTATGTTGGACATTTAAAGGATACCTATAAATAATAAATAAATAAGAAAAAGACAAACAATCCAACTTAAAATAAGAAAGGATACTGTGTAGATAGCATAATTGTCCCCATTAATCACCCCCTGCCAATATTCACACCCTTTGTTGTGTGACTTCACAGTTCTTCTCACTAACAGGGCAGGTGTTTCTTCTTCCTTTGACTTTACTTTTGGCCATGTGATTTGCTTGAGACTATTACAGTAGGGTTGATGTGACAGTGTGCCAGTTGCAAACCTAAGCCTTAAGGGGTTTCATATATTTCCACTTGGTCTTTTGTACTTTTGGCATTGTCATGAGAAGAAATTGGCCAAGCCAGCCAACTGGTCCCAGGAGGAAGATAGGAGACCATGTAATAACACAACCACCCCAGAATCTACTGACTCCTAGGTAGGTGAGTGGGCCCAGGCAAGATCAGCAGAGCTGTCCTAACAAGCCCTGCCTAAATCAGCCAACACACAGGTTTGTGAGCTAAATAAATACTTATTGTATAACATTATTTTTTGTAGTTAATTGTTATACAGTGTTAGTTAACAACATTGTAATGAGCAAGTAATTCACTGAATCATAGTCAATAAACATTAATTGTTCAGTCCACACAAATAAAAGCAATGACATACCATTGCATTTTTGTAAGATTGGCAAAATTAAAAAGTCTGATAATATTAAGTACTGACAAAAATGAGAAGTAGTAATTGATATATACTGTTAATGGGAGTTACACTTAAATACCAGGTGACATGGTTCTGGCTATTGAGTTGCAAGAGTAAGTTCCCTAGGTGAGGCATCCAGGAAAGCTTTTTTTCCCTCTGATAAAAAAAAGAAGACAGGCTGGGTTGGTAATTGTCTTTTGTCTTTTCCTCTTCTTCCTGCCAGGAATGTGGACATCAGGCTGGAGATGGGGCAACCATCTTGCAACATGAGGTGTTTTAATTTCATTAATTATATTTTTCATATATTAAATCCATTTGGCTCCTCCTCAAACCTACCTCCTCTTCCCCCCGCCCCCACCCCGGTTCCTTTTCTTATGGATACTAATAAAGCAAAAGGAGAATGGCTAACATTTATGAAGTCCTTATTACATGTAGGTTTGAGTGCTATGTGTACATCAGCTCATTCGATCCTCACAATAATCCTTTGAAATAAGAGCTATTTTTTGTTGCATTTTACAGATAAGGAAATGGATACAGAGGTTAAATAAATTGCCCAGGGTCACGCAGCTTTTAAGTGGTAGAGCCAGAATTCCAAATCCAGCTACCTGGCTCTAGCGTCTATGCTCAAAACTATATGCTACCCTTGGGGCACCTGGGTGGCTCAGTCGTTAAGCATCTACCTTCGGCTCAGGTCATGATCTCATGCTCCTGGGATCCAGCCCCACATCGGGCTCCCTGCTCAGCAGGGAACCTGCTTCTCCCTCTCCCTCTGCTCCTCCCCACCACTTGTGCTCACTCTCTCTCTCAAATAAATAAAAGTAAAATATTAAAAAAAAACTATATGCTACTCTTTATATATTTTATCTCTTTGCCCATCTTAAGCATACTTATTTTTTTTAAAGATTTTATTTATTTATTTGTCAGAGAGAGAGAGAGCGCACGCACAAGCAGAGGGAGTGGCAGGCAGAGGGAGAAGCAGGCTCCCTGAGCAAGGAGCCCAATGGGGCTCAATCCCAGGACCCTGGGATCATGACCTGAGCCAAAGTCAGACGCTTAACTGACTGAGCCACCCAGGCGTCCCTTAAACATACTTATTTTAGAGTCTGTTAGATTTTTATTCTATTTTCTAAAATTGTTGGTGTTCTGATTCTCCTGTTTGTTCTCCTGCTGATTCTTCTTTATAAAGAACGATTTCCTTGTATGTTTTAACGTGTTTGATGCACATTCAGCAACACTGATTGAGCATGTATCGTGTGTTCAAGGAGCTGGGGATACATAAGTAAAGCAGGCAAAGTCTCTGCTCTCTTACCTTAAATTCTAATAGGAGAAAACAGACAGCAAACAAATAAGGGGATAGAGAATGGGAAGGGGTGATTATATAGGATGGCAAAGGAAAGCTATCTGATAAGGTGACATTCCAACAGAGACCTGAAAATATGAGAATGTGAGCTATGTGTATATCTGGGAGAATTCCCAAGTAGAAGGAAGAGCAAGGACAAAGGCTGCATGGCAGGAATAGGCCTTGAATGTTCAGAAATGAGCAGAGGTCTTTGTAGCTGGAATGCAGTGCAGGAGGGTGGAGCAGAGAGATACCTGGACAGGGCGGATGAACATCAGGTAGGGCCTTTGAGGGCGTGAGAACTTTGAGCTTGGATGGGCAGCCTCTGGAGGCTTTTTTATGGGTCATAAATTCAAAGATGGTATTTAAAACTATGAGACTAGATGGGCTCACCTAGGGAATGGTGTTAAGTAGAGAAGAGGTCTGAGCCCTGAGGCTTGGGGCATTCCAGCGGTAGGGGAGGAAAATTTTTCCTTGACCTTCTTCCTGGCTGGGTCTGGAAATTAAACTGACAAAGACAAATTAACATGAGAAATGCATACCAATTTACCCAATAGTTTTACATGACATGGACCCCTTTATAAGGAAATGAAGACCCGGAGAATCATTAGACCTGAGCATATTTTTATGCTAGGTTCCATGAAGAGTGGACAGTCGTGGAGGAATATGGTAGATTAAGGAGTATGAGATGAATTTAGTAACTGGAGAAGCCCGGCAAAGCCTGTTTGTGCAGATTCTTTTTAGCGTCCCTTTGTCTTCTGAGATAAGGATGCTCTTTCTCTGGGTATAAGGAGGGCACCTCTCATCTGAGGGTTATTTTAGTTGCAGGGGAGAAGGGAGGAGGGATCAGAGTGCTCTTTCTGCTTCTGCTGTTTTCTCAAACTCCTTCAAAATATTCAGTACGCCAAGGTGCCATATTTTGGGGTAGCATGTCCTGAATCCCCTAGCACTTGGAGGCTAGGAAAATGAAGAACCAGCAAAGGAGACTGAGAAGGAGTGGCCAGCCTATGGGAGAAGAACACGGAGCAGTGGTGTCCTGGCATCAAGTAAAGAAAGTGTTTTAGGATGAAGAGAATCACCTCCTGCCTCAGTAAAATGAGGACAAAGAAATGACCATTGGATTTGACATGCAAGTTACTAATGATGTTTTTAAAAAATGATTGGGGGCACCTGGGTGGCTCAGTCGTTAAGCGTCTGCCGTCAGCCCAGGTTATGATCCCGGGGTCCTGGGATCGAGCCCCGCATCAGGCTCCCTGCTCGACGGGAAGCCTGCTTCACCCTCTCCCACTCCCCCTGCTTGTGTTCCCTCTCTCCCTATGTCTCTATCTGTCAAGTAAATAAAATCTTTAAAAAAATGATTATAATGGATGGGGATGAAACCTGGTCGAAAGAGAACGGGAGAAGTGAAGACAGCAAATGAAAAGAGCAAACCAAAAGACGATTTCTGGGCACCAGTTGGTTTAGCGTCCAACTCTTGATTTTGGCTCAGGGTCGTGGGATCAAGCCCTACGTCAGGCTCCGCGCTCAGCATGGAGTAGGCCTGAGGTTCTCTCTCTCTCCCTCTCCCTCTGCCCCTCCCTCCTCAAATAAAGAAATCAATAAAATATTAAAAAAAAAAAACCTTTCAATGAGTTTTGTGTGAAGGAAGCAGAGAAATGAGTAGTAACCTGGGGCACCTGCTGGCTCAGTCGGTGGAGCATGTGACTTTTGATCACAGGGTCTTTGAGTTCGAGCCCCACATGTGGTGTAGAGTTTACTTAGAATAAAATAAAAAATATATATATATAAAAGAAATGAGTTGTAGCCAGAGATGGATGGGAAAGCAAGGGAGGTTTTGTTTGCTTGTTTGTAAGATAGGAGATAATAGACATCATGATGGTACAATATTAGAAATGATGCACTTTGGGGTGCCTGGGTGGCTCAGTCGGTTAAGCGTCTGCCTTCGGCTCAGGTCATGATCCCAGGGTCCTGGGATCGAGCCCCACATCGGGCTCCCTGCTCAGCGGAGAGCCTGCTTCTCCCTCTCCCTCTGCCTGCCTCTCTGCCTACCTGTACTCTATCTCTCTGTCAAATAAATAAATAAAATCTTAAAAAAAAAAAAGAAATGATGCACTTTATATAAAGAGGGGAATGATTTTGAGTTCAGCGTGAGATTATTTCCCACCTGGCTTGGGTCCTGAGAACACCCCTCCTAAGCAGTTTCGCATTTGTTTCTGCCGCGTGCCCCATGGGCCCCACCAGCCCCACCAGCCCAGGACTAATTTCCTTGTTAAATTTTCACCTTGAGGTTTCTCACACCAAACAGGTAAAATAAATTTGGATTCCAGAACCTCAAAAAGCACAACCTTGGGTTTGATATCTCACCTAGGTACTTTTTTTTCTTTCCCCAACGAAAGCCCCGCAAAGACAAACTTTGTTTTTTCCCGGGATTTATGGGCAAAGTTTACTAGTCTTTCTTCATTAAGGTTGTCCTTAGAGGCTTCCAGCTTGTTACAGATAAAAACCTGAAGCCATATTACCGCTCCGCCTCTGCTCCTTCTCCACTGCCGGCATCTAGGGATTTCTCATTTTCTTGCAAGCCCAGCCATACATTTAAAACGTTTGGTTATATTTTAAGGGGGAAAAGAAAAAAAGGAGAGAGGGAGACAAGCCATAAGAGACTTTTAACGATAGAGAACAAACAGGGTTGCCGGAGGGAGGTGGGTGAGGGATGTCTAGATGGGTGATGGGTATCAAGGAGGGCACATAGCAGAAGACCTGATTCATAGAAGATGCTCAGTAAAGGTTGGTGACTGAACAAATAATTGTCCAAAAATCACATAATAGTATAGTACTAAGTGATTCTCTGTGTCTTGGAGTCTTATATTCTCTGAGAAGAAAGTGGTGTCAGTGGAAATAAGGGCGGTTTCTGATGGTTATTTCGGTTGACTCTGCTTGGAAAAGGCGTGTCACTTCGGTTTGGTAACCACGTGTCTTTTCCTCTCCAGAATGGAGATCTCCTCTCATCAGTCCCACCTCCTGCAGCAACTGAATGAGCAGCGCAGGCAAGATGTCTTTTGTGATTGCAGCATTCTGGTTGAGGGGAAGGTCTTCAAAGCGCATCGAAATGTATTATTTGCTAGCAGCGGCTACTTCAAAATGCTCCTTTCTCAGAATTCAAAGGAGACAAGTCAGCCAACCACAGCTACTTTTCAGGCCTTCTCCCCTGACACTTTTACGGTTATCCTGGACTTCGTCTATTCCGGCAAACTCTCTCTCACTGGTCAGAACGTCATAGAAGTG
Organism: Callorhinus ursinus; assembly: GCF_003265705.2. NCBI lineage: Eukaryota > Metazoa > Chordata > Mammalia > Carnivora > Otariidae > Callorhinus > Callorhinus ursinus. The sequence goes on along the minus strand of NW_027397080.1, from coordinate 12,323,148 downwards.
ATGTCAGCCGCTAGCTTCCTTCAGATGACTGATGTCATTAGCGTATGTAAGACCTTTATTAAATCTTCGCTAGACATTAGTGAGAAAGAAAAAGATCGCTATTTCAGTCTCTCCGATAAAGACGCCAATTCTAACGGTATAGAACGTTCCTCCTTTTATAGCAGTGGCTGGCAAGAAGAAAGCAGTTCTCCGCATTCTCACCTAAGCTCAGATCAAGGAACAGGTGTAATAAGTGGAAAATCTTGGAGTAAGTATAATTACCATCCAGCCTCCCAAAGGAATACTCAACAGCCTTTGACCAAGCATGAACAAAGGAAAGATTCCATTAAAAAGTCCAAACATTTGAGGTTGTCACAGCCTTCTGAAGTTGCTCCTTACAAGTCAAGCAAACGAGAAGCACGAACATCAGATTCTTCCAGCCACATTTCCCAATCTGAAGAACAAGCACAAATTGATGCTGACATGGACTCTACTCCTGTTAGCTATCCGTATGGTCCAGGATCTGATGTCACATCCAGAAGCTTTCCAGGTATCCAAAAAAAAAAAAAAAAATCAGTCCCCTTATTGAGGTTCTAAGGCTCCTATACAAATCAATCCTATTTCAACATGCCCTTACTTTGAAGTGTTATGGGCAGTTGAACCAAGTGATTTTTTTTTAAGTCATACCCCTCTAATGAAATTTATTTCATAAAACATAAATTTAAATTTCTAATTAAAAATAATATTGGATAGGGGCACCTGGCTGGCTCAGTTGGTAGAGCACGCAACTCTTGAATATAGGGTCATGAGTTCAAGCTCCACATTGGGCATGGAGTCTACTTAAAAAAAAAAAAAGGATAAACTGAATAACGTCAAAACAATAGAGTTCTGGGATGCCTGGGTGGCTCAGTCGGTTAAGCATCTGCCTTCGGCTCAGGTCATAATTCCAGGGTCCTGGGATCAAGCCCCACATCAGGCTCCTTGCTCAGCAAGGTGCCTGCTTCTCCCTCTGCCTGCCTCTCTCTCTCTCTCTCTCTCTCTCTCTGATAAATAAATAAAATCTTAAAAAACAAAACAAAAAAACAATAGAGTTCTGAGTTTCAAAGCCCAAGATTTTCCCAACCTGTGTCAGCAGATGATTAGATTACTGTTAAGCCTTTATAGCTCTTTTCTAAATGGTTCAATCCCTAAGATGTGTATTTTTACTTTAAATTGTATATTTTTTTCTGAGTATTCACTCAGGAGGAGTATTATTTTTTTTAGGAGGAGTATTTTTATACAGAAAAGTTAAACAGAACAACGATGCATATTTACAAAAGTTCACAGACCCAAGACTTAAAGAAATTGGACTACATCTGATTTTACTGAGATATAAAGACATAATTTAAAAACCACACACAACCCATAACATTGACACTGTAATCCTGTGTGTGCAACAACAGCTGGAGACATCTCATTTTTATGATAGTAGTAAAATGCAGAAAGATTATTTAGATTGTTGGTTTCAGTAATCCACCCCTCACCACCATAAGACTGTAGTAGAGAACAGGAATTAGAATTGCATGTCATACAGGAGTGCCTGGGTGGCTCAGTCCGTTAAGCAGCCAACTCAGTTTTGGCTCAGGTAGTGGGATCCACAGTTGTGGGATCGGGCCCTACGTCAACTCCGAGCTCTGTATGGAGGCTGCTTGAGATTCTCTCTCCCTCTGCCCCTCCCCCTGCTCACGCTCTCTCTCTCTCTTTCCAAGTAAATAAATTTTTAAAAATCTTAAAAAAAAAAAGAAATGCATGTCATATAGTTCTGCCCCAATTAATCAGGTAGCAAACTTGCATAATAGTTTACATGTGAATTTAAAGGAAAATTGTAAGATGAAACTCTTACAGATTATAAGATTCAGATTATATATTTAAAATTGTTTTTATTTTAGGAAAATTTCAAACATACACAAAAGGAAAGAGAATAGTATAATTCACCTCCATGTACCCCTTACCCAGTTTGGACAACTTCCTACTCACTTCCAATATTGTTTCATCTGTATCGTTAACTCCTCACCCCTCCCTTTATTATTTTTAAGCAAATAGCAGACATCATAATTTTTCATCTGTAAATATTTCAGAATGTGTCCCTAAAATGTAGTCTTAAAAAGGGGGGGAGGCTCAGCCAGTTAAGCATCCGACTCTTGTTTTCAGCCCAGGTCATGATCTCAGGGTTGTGAGATTGAACCCCACCTCCGACTCCATGCTAGGCATGGAGCCTGCTTAAGATTCTCTCCCTCTGTCTCCCTCTGCCCCTCCACACCCCTAAGAAAATACCAAAACAAAACCAGGACATGCGACTCTTGATCTCAGGGTTGTGAGTTCAAGCCCAATGTTGGGCATGTAGCCTACTTAAAAAAATAAAAATAAAGTTGTCTTTAAAAAAAAAACGAAACCACTACAATACCATAATTGTACCTAAACAAAATTAACAGTTCCTTTTTTTTGTTTTTTAAAGTTTTCATTTATTTATTTATTTGACAGAGAGAGAGAGAGAGAGTGAAGAGAGGGAACACAGGCAGGGGGAGTGGTAGAGGGAGAAGCAGGCTTCCCACTGAGCAGGGAGCCCAATGTGGGGCTTGATCCCAGGATCCTGGGATCATGACATGAGCTGAAGGGAGATGCTTAATGACTGAGCCAGCCAGGCACCCCGTCACATAAATTTTTAAAAATAATTTGGTTGTAGATAACATACTTTAAAATAAGAAGCAACTAGCTGGATCTTTACTAACTGCATTTTCCTGTAGTACTAACCTGAAAATACATGAAATTGTATCCTATTACAGAGCTTACTGAAAGTCCTGCTGAGCTCTGACCACTGACCAAGACATACAGAAACAACAGAGCAAAAATGAGAAATCTTTGTTGCATTTTAAAACTGGAAAAGAGTGATCTTTTCTCTCTTTGGGCTCTGTACTTTGATAATCTAGGTTATGCAAACCTAACTTCAATAATGAACAGCTGAGTTTAATGGCTATTTAATTGATGACGTTTGCCTCCAGTCATAACTAACATTTTGAGTACATGCGTTTTATTTTATATTTTATATTTTATTTTTTTTAAAGATTTTTTGTTTATTTATTTGACAGAGAGATAGAAGCACTAGTAGGCAGAGAGGCAGGCAGAGGGAGAAGCAGGCTCCCTGCTGAGCAGGGAGCCAGATGCAGGACTTGATCCCAGGACTCTGGGATCAGGACCTGAGGAGAAGGCAGACGCCTAACCGATTGAGCCACCCAGGCGCCCCGTATTTTATTTTTTAAAGTTTATATATTTTTTTACTAATCTCTACACCCAACGTATGGCTCAAATCTACAACCCAGAGATCAAGAGTCACGTGCTCTAATGACTGAGCCAGCCAGGCTCCCCTTGAATACATGAGTTTTAAAATAAGAAATTAAATGTCCTTGACATTTTTTTACCTTTAAAAGTATTATGAGTGTACGAAAAGTAGAGGGAAGGGGATAAAAATATGTAAATAAGGGGTGCCTGCGTGGCTTAGTTGTTAAGCGTCTGCCTTCAGCTCAGGTCATGATCCCAGGGTCCTGGGTTCCAGCCCTGTTTCGGGCTCCCTGCTCAGTGGGAAGCCTGCTTCTCCCTCTCCCACTCCCCCTGCTTGTGTTCCCTCTCTGGCTGTCTCTCTCTCTGTCAAATAAATAAATAAAATCTTTAAAAAAATATGTGAATAAAACACATTACTAAAAGCTGTAATATGAAATACTTTTGGGTTGTACCTCCAATTCTTTTGTTTTTGTCTTTTTTTTTTTTGTATCTCCAGTTTTAAAAATCCAGCACTACCTTTTTACATTTCAAATCCAGTGAGTCTACAACACTGAATGAGAAGATAAGTGCGAGAGTGTAAATTCACCCCAACTTTATAAATCTCCCAAGTGCCGCCGTTACAGTTCTGGACTCAGGATTGCATGGACAATTGAGTCTTAATAATATTTCTTCCTTCTCCTTTTCTCCTGCCTTTCTAAGATTGGACTCACCAACTCCTTTGGGATTCTTCATGTTATTAGAATTGTTGTGATGAACTTTCCAGTGATTTAATCAAACTGTCTCCTGACAGATGATCTGCCCCGGATGCGGTTCAAGTGCCCATACTGCACACACGTGGTGAAGCGAAAGGCGGACCTGAAGCGTCACCTTCGCTGCCACACGGGAGAAAGACCCTATCCCTGTCAAGCCTGTGGGAAGAGATTTAGCAGGCTGGACCACCTCAGTAGCCACTTCCGAACAGTACGTACATGATTTTTCATCATTTTCCTTCTTAGGAAATGTGTGGGTTTATCTGCTGTCAGATAATCTACTTTACCGAGGGAAATCTTTTCATACAACTCTGCTATATTAGAAATTTTTCCGACATGCTTTTACTTTGCACATAATGCATAATTTAATATAGATATATTTTTATTCACCCTTGAGACCTTTAAGTAGGAGATACTCTTTTGAATATCCATTTTATTTTTTAAATTGTTTTTTTATTTTTGGAATATGCATTTTAGTTCATTTAAAATCGAATACGTTTTTATATACTGGACTTTTCAAGAGCCAAAGACAAGGTAAACTAAAGATATCTGAATCTCCAGGTCAGAATCACCACTGCAGATGCTCTGCATCTACTAGTGGTTCTTGAATGCTTCTCTGGTAGGATCTCGGTCTGGTTTCTGCTGTCCGTCCTCTGGCCACTGTACCCCCTTTCTAGTCTCCTCAAGGAAGGGAGCAAGGTGGGCAGTAGAGCCACTTCCATCAGGGACGGGATCGTCAGCAGTCAGGAAGATCTCAGGGAATTTGCTATTCAGGGCTCTGGCGGGCGGCTGAGGTAGGGACGTTCGGATTACTCTGCTGTTCGTCTTGAGGCAAGAATGTTTTACAAAATCTGTGTTCTATTGCTTATACTTCTATTCCATTTATATCAGCCCCTTTTAAGTTTAAAGGGCAGTGGCTCACTGAAGGTGATTTCTTCATGCATTGCTCTATAGTTAGTTAGCAAATACATACTGAGCACCTATGTGCCCGCCCCTTTTCTCAGTGCTAGGTATCCTGCAGGTGTTCTCAGTGCCAGGAATCTCTGCTTTCATTAACCTTATGAAGCTAGGTTTTTGTATTTTTTTAATTAAAAAGAACCTTTTATTATTACAAAAGCAATGACTATGCATTATAAAAGGTAAAAATAAGAAAATAAAAATACTTTATTTTCACCACCCAGATACTACCATTCTTTTTTTTTTTAAGATTTTATTTATTTATTTGTCAGAAAGAGAGAGAAAGAGCACAAGCAGGGGGAGCGGCAGGCAGAGGGAGAAGCAGGCTCCCTGCTGAGCAAGGAGCCTGATGTGGGACTCAATCCCAGGACCCTGGGATCATGACCCGAGCGAAGGCAGACACTTAACCAACTGAGCCACCCAGGCGTTCTCAGATACTACCATTCTTAAGACTTTATCACACGCATATGTATGGGTTTTTTTTTTAACCAAATTAGATCATACTGTTTGTGCCTGCTATCATTAGTGAACAATCTCTACCTTTCCATCTCAATAAAATTTTATATAACATCCAGTTCAGTTTCAAATTTCCCTGTAATCCCGCAATACCTTTTATAGCTTGTTTGTCCAAACCAGTATCCAATGCAGGATCCTGTATTACATCTCCTTAAGTCTCTTAAATATGTTTTTAAGAGAGCATAGTCCTCCCTGCCCCCCTTTTCATTTCCATAACACTGACTTACTGAAGATATCAAGATAATTATTTTACAAAATAACCTACCTCTCGATTTCTCTGCTTGCTTTCACTGGTGTCATTTAGCTTGTTCCTCTGTCCCCCTGCATTTTCTATAAACTAGATGTTTTATCTAAAGGGTTAATGGAAGGGCGCCTGGGTGGCTCAGTCGGTTAAGTGTATGCCTTCAGCTCAGGTCATGATCTCAGGGTCCTGCTGGGATCAAGCCCTGCGTTAAGCCCCTCGATGGGCTCCCTGCTCAGTGGGGAGTCTGCTTCTCCCTCTCCTTTTGCCCATCCCCCTGCTCACACACACTCTCTTTCTCTCTCAAATAAATAAATAAAATCTTTAAAAATAAATAAATAAAGGCTTAATGGATTCGAGGTAAATACTTTCAGCTAGAATACATCAAGGATGAAATTATTTATCTCATAATGTTTCACATTAGGAGACACATAATATCTGTTGGACCTATCATTCATATTGTTAAGATTGGTCACTAAGTTAGGGTAATGATACTGTGATCCCGCCATTGTTCAGTTAAAGGTGCCACCTTGTGATTAGAAAGGAATCTGTGTGGAGCTATGTTGGCATTACGCTACTATCCATTTCCCCATCAACCATGCATTTAATGGTATTAATATCAGTTGATAAACTCTGTCCAGATGATTAATTTTACTTGGGTTGTAGAATGACTTACTAATTTTATCATTTCTTTCACATTATTAGCTAGAATTCTATAAAGTAAAACTTTCCTCCATCACCTGGGACTATTCAGTTACTTTGAAATACAGTTACTACAGGAGAAACAGGATAAATATTTAATTCTTTCCCTTTAATTATCAATTTTCAAAGTAAAGAGTTGATTTAATAGCAGTTTCAAATGGTAATATGAATTTTTTCTGGCTTTGTTTTTTTTTAAATAGCATATAGTCTCATAAATTTTCATTGGTTCATTGTGTTTGGATCTACAACAATTATTATTCTTTCTGATACTCAGATTTTCGGTTTTGTCCAGTGAGGACAACTTGAAGCTGGTTCTTGTGTCCCTTTGTCATAACTCCATTACATATTCAAGGTGGCTTCATTCTCTGGCCCTCAGATTTCCCTAGGCTCACCTTGTATTTCCCTGTCACAAACCTGGAACCAGCCACTTCTTAAAGGACATTTGGTTCCTTTTAATGGGGAGTAAAATTAGAAACCAAACTTTGGATACCTGGGGTGCTCCCTTTTACTAGGGGGTCATTCCTCTTCCATTATTTCAGTGGACAGAGCTAGAAGATACGTGTTTTTTGAATAATGAGTTTGTGATGATATTTTCAATTTTAACATTATAGTGTTTCACTTAATTTCTTTGACTTAGTAACTTAGAATCGAGGGGCTGGAGGATAAACACAAATCTGTGCCAGAACTTTCTAACAAAAACAATACCACATATGATACCCATAACATTACTATCTCGGCAGCAATACGGGTACACTAAAATTGTGTACTTTCAATATTTACTGATTAATATATCAACCACTCAGCAGAAAATAAGAACTACACTAAGTCGTAGTCCCATACATTTTCTTAGATATTTTACCAGACCGCATTAGTTTCCTTGATTGTTTTTTTTTTTTAATTTTTTTGCTGTTTGTGTTTGGTGGCCTACTTCCATATTGTTCTGATTTTATCTAAATGAATATGCCATAAATATTAATTCGACATTATAAAATTGTAATGGTTTTTAGAGTAGAACCCATAATCTGCTCTGACAGCTGTTAAAGTTGTTTATTAGTAACTATAATTATGTAATTATTTATCAGTTACAATTTTTTCCTAAAGCACTTCACACATACTAACTCATTTAGTCCTCACAACCTGAATTGTATTCTCATTAGTAAGATGGAAGCAGGTAGAGATAATTATAGGCTGATATATAGCAGAACCACCAGGGTCATTGTCAGGACCAATGTTCATTTTGACTGTCAGGCTTCCATTCTGTTTGGGTGGTGCCCATACCTTACAAGTTGTTAAATACTTTGCCTGTCACCCTGGAAGCAGGTTTATATTGTTTTCAATTACTTGTTTCAAAGTACATGGCTAGTAAATGACAAAACAGGGCTAGAACCCAGGCCTTCCTGTTCCTAATCTAGTCCTCTTTCTACAGGATCTTTCATTAATAGAAGTGGCAAATAATCCTTCTATCCAAAAGTATGTTTTGATAAATTTAAATTTGAGACAATATATTTTTCTCTAGCTGATAACAGTAAATTAACACATGAAATGAGGTTTCTCCCTTGCCAGAATTAAGGTATAAAAAGTCCTTAGAATAGTGATATATTTAGTGTTTGCAATGATTATTATTCTGGGAAGGTGTCCCTTGTTACCTCAGATATCAAAATACTGTTGGATTAAGGGATGTGTGAAATTATTAAGCATGTTTTATTAATCATAAAAACGGTATAGCCATCATTTAGAGAAAGGTGGTGTTTATTTGTGATGTCAATTTATCACCAAAACCTGTGATCTTTTTCTAATAATTAGATGTTTATTTAATATTAGCACTTGGCTTTGGACATCTTAAGTTTATGAACTGGTACCTAGATATCCAACTGTGCTGCTTTTGAAAAATCCTTTTTTATCACTATTTCAATCTCTATACAGATTCACCAGGCATGCAAACTAATCTGCAGAAAATGCAAACGCCACGTGACTGATCTAACAGGGCAAGTGGTCCAGGAAGGAACCAGGCGCTACAGACTCTGTAATGAGTGCCTCGCTGAAGTGGGCATAGACAGCCTCCCCATTGATTTGGAAGCTGAACAGCATCTTATGTCCCCATCAGATGGAGATAAGGATTCCAGATGGCACTTGAGTGAAGATGAGAATAGATCATACGTGGAGATTGTAGAGGATGGATCTGCTGATCTGGTCATACAACAGGTTGATGATAGTGAAGAGGAAGAAGAGAAGGAGATAAAGCCTAACATTAGGTAGCTAACGTGGGAACCAACAGAGCTGGCATGTCTGCAACTTACGCTGACTTCCTGTATCTCTCTCTTTCCGTGGTCAGAGTCTGGCTCACAAAGGTATCAGACTGACTTAAAAGTGATGACCTAATATAACTTGCATGCTTTCCAAACAGGTCATGGTATCCATTCTGAACTTTGTTGCCCTAAAATACGTTGCTGCACTGGAAAGAAAGACCTAGCTTGAGTTGGCATGATGGATGAACAATTAATGCTCTTCCTTTTATTACAGAGATACCTTTTTTCTTTTAATATTGAAAGATCTACTTAGCAAACTTTTCTCAAAGAAAATATTTTAAATAAATTTACCACAACCAGACTTTATAGTAAGATAATTTCAAGGTGTTTCAAAAACACAAACTACCAATATTGAATTTTCACAAGGAACCAGGTAAGAGCACATTTAAGGGTCTGGCACCCTGACCTGACTGAATTATAAGTCTTTCTATTAATTTCAGATCTAATTTAATTTCAGATCTAAAACAACCTTTCAGTATCCCAATATTATAGATATTGTTTTAGGATTATGGCAGACAAATCTAAAATGTGTGAAACTGTTCATATTTGAATTTCTTGTCATTAAGGTAAATATGACTCTTATGTAGTCAGTATTGTTTAAAACAAAACAAAACCTAAATAGAGGCAGACCAGAGATTACATACAGACATCATCTTCTAAAGCAGGAAACAAATACTGCCTAAAAGTCAAGGTAGTTTGTGAAGATCTGTCAATACAATTCTCTTCCTCTCTAAAGGAAAACAAACAAAAAACCAAAAAATGATGAACAAGAAAATTGGAGGTTACCAGTTCTTAAGAGTAATTTCTAACATTTATTGTTCTGCTATATTATTTCTAAAGTGCTCTCTCACGCATTTTCTCACTTAATCAGCAAGCTAGATATTATTGTCTCTAATTTACAAGTGAGGAAATTAATCAGAAAGCTTAAGTGGCTGGACCGGTGATGGACAGGTCTTGATTTTAAACAGCCCTCTTTCAATTGTCCCTGTATTGTCTCCTGAAATGGCAAAGAATTGAAGTCAAACCTCACCAATCTGCAGTAATTAGAAAAAAAAGCCTATTCGAATTAGAAAGTATAAAAGAAGAAATTAATAAGCTTCAACAACACATAATAACTTGGACTAGAGTTACCCAAGAGTGCTCAGAGATGTCCCTCCAGCGTCTACTGACTGTTTTTAATGTCAGGTTATTTATATGTAAATGTTATGTATAACACTCTTTGAAGAAGTTATCTCTTACATGCTTTAAGCATTTTTCTTATCTTGTTTATATCATTTTTCAAAACAAACTTTTCTCCTAGGATATAAAGATGTGTTTAAACTCCTCCCCTGTAAGGGGTGCCTGGCTGTGACTCTTGATCTTGGGGGTTGTAAGTTTGAGCCCAAGTTGGTTGTAGAGATTACTTAAAAAAAATTTTTTTTATATAAAATAAACTCCTTCCCTATATGAATTAGGAAACATTCTAAAAGTAAAGTTCAATCAGAGAAGCATTATTTTAGTTCTGAAGATAAAATCTGAATCCCGGAAGAACCAACCTTACTGAAGGTTGCTTCAAATTATTACAGTTAAGCTTGATATAATTTAATTTTGATAGGGCTCCATGTATTATACTGTATTTCTAAATGTCATTACATCCCTCAAGATGATACTTTTCATTTTCTTTTTTCTCTTATTCTTTAATTACTGATTGTCTTGATACCGATTGGAGGGCTAAAATGGTTCATTTCTAAAACATTTTTTACAAATAGAATGAATAACCATTTGTTTTTGTTTTATGGTACTTAATGCTGAGACCTTTCCAAGATTCCCCTGATGGTAAATTTCCAGTTGATTCAAGACTGGATGGCATGCACCGAGTTCACTATTCTCCCAGCATGACTGTTCCTGAATCAGGAGTCTTAACAATTAAGTTGTATCCAAATGAGGGAACACTTGTCATTCTTTAGTCTCACCAGATGGTAACATCTTTTTTAAAATTATTATCTGATTTTTAGTCCTTGGAGCCAATAGGAAAAATGAGTGATTGGAGCTTTACTCATGAGAATGAAGTAGTGCATGTGTATGCTATAACACACTTTCGTCTGTGATCTAACTGTTCTCTTAACGCTTCTGCATGCAAACATCAGCATGAACGTCAGCAAAGTCCACGGAACACACTGCCACCAGCACCTGGACAGCCTTATCTGAAATAATGCTTTCTCATTGTTTATAACAAGCATCAAGTTCTCCCCACAAAACAGCCATCAAGTTCATCAAACTAGACAGTGTATCTGTTTTACCATTTTAGTATCATGAAAGAACATTTGTGACATTTGTAAGTTGTAAATAATAACTCCAGTTATCATATCATATGTATCTAAGACTAGAGACCGATTCTTTCCTAGAGTGAGACTGTCAAATTAATGGTTTCTGAGAAAACAAAATTCTTTGGCTTTTAAATGTGGGAAAATGTTATGTAGGGGTATAATCTGTTAATATAAGCTTTATTTATGCCAAGGATTTTTTTTTAATATTAGCAAAATAGTGGGAGTTGGTTAGAACAAAATTTGCTCTTACAGTAATGCTGTTGATCAGCTTCTGAACGTCCTTCTAACTCTGGTCCTCAAGAGTATGTGGTGATGGGAAGAAGTCTTGCAAAATAAAGCAACATTGCAGTCATGCCTAGTGGCTGGAGGAAGCAAAATGGACTAGATCAGTGGTTTAAGAGATTTTTTTTTTTACCCAAGAAACCCTTTCTTCAAACCCTTTCATGGAGAACCTCACCATTTAAGGGAGAAACTAAAATCAGAGCTGCTTTTGTTATAGCCTCCTACTAGCTTTCACCAGACACCTCTGCAGAACTCGGGAGGGCAGCACTGAAAACCTTGGAACAGGAGAGCTTTTTGAATTCCCTTTGAGCATTGGGGTCTCACTTCATTACCCCTATTACTCACTGTGCTTACAAGCTGGTAATCAGAGGGTCTTCTAGAGCAGCAGATCACATCCTTAGTCTATAGAATGTTCCGTATATAGTTATCAGGTCTCAAGACTTTTGAAAAGCATACTTTTCAACAGTGTATTTTTGAGTAATAGAATCAAAACAAACATAGTAACTGCTCTTATGCTATGAAGTTACTGCTTAATGGATGAAGAAAGTTTGGTGTGTCAGTTACTTAAGAGCTCAGAACTGAATTCATTATTTTGCAAAGTCATGTTAAGATACATTGAAATTTCCACTCATATTGGATATATATGTGTGTGTATACATATATATATATATATCCTAAATTAATACTATGGAAATTTAATACTATGGAAAATCACTAAAAGCAATATAGTGTAAGAGGTATTTAACTGGGAGGGGTGATGATAGGTACTGGAGGACCAAACTTTAGATTATAAATGTTATTTTATATTAGAGTGGATCAGTATTACTATTTATCATTTATATAGCATTTTATATTTGCAAAGTATTTAATAATTTTTATGTTATTCTTTACATATCTATGAAATAGGACAGTTATCTCACATGAAAGGTAAAGAAATTGAGGCACAGAACAGTAAAGCAGCCTCCCTAAGGCAACCCAGTAAAACAATGGCAAAAATAGGAATTAGAATGATCAGATTTTGGGACGCCTGGGTGGCTCAGTTGGTTAAGCGGCTGCCTTCGGCTCGGGTCATGATCCCAGGGTCCTGGGATCGAGTCCCACATTGGGCTCCTTGCTCAGCAGGAAGCCTGCTTCTCCCTCTCTCTCCCTCTGCTTGTGCTCTCTCTGTCAAATAAATAAAATCTTAAAAAAAAAAAAAAAGAATGATCAGATTTTCTGAACCCTAGAATATCAGCTTAATTCACTGAGGTGTGTTGTGTATTACCCTATTTTATAAGATGCCTTTATACAAATAATAGTCAGTTGTCTTAAAGTTGACATCATTGTATGTGGATAAATCCTATACAGAATAAATATTATGTAAAGGATGTGACTTTAGTTATAGGAGTTTTAATGATAAAATTCAGGTTATCACAGAAACAGCACCATTTAGCCAGTGGCTTTATATATTGTGTAGTATAATTAATGTTTTATTTTGATATAGGAGTTTAACTATTCATGCTAATGGAGCCATGAATAGACCAGAAAAATGAAATCCACAGAGGACCTATAAACTTCATCTTCGAACATTAGTCTTTTCCCTACAGAATTTGTATTCATGACAATAGGTCGAATATGTTAATAAACAATAAACCACACACCAGAGAAGCCAAGGGCCTCTTAACTTTTCAAGGCTTTTCAATACTGAAATAGCATGATAAACACCTTTCTCCATCTTTTTTTGGTTGTTTTATTTTCACACCCGTTTCAAAAGCCATTGGAAACTTAACACCTTTAGATTGGAAACCAGTGACCAACGTAATGCCAGTCACTTCTACCTTTGGTCTTGATTAGATTATTTACAAACATTATTAAATGGAATACAACTTATAAAATACATCTAAGAATTTATTATACTTTGCTTTGCTCTTTCAGATTTCTAGATACGTGAATTCCTTTGTTGGAATATAGTTTCTTGATTTTCCCATTGGGAAAATCTTTTAATTCCTTGTTGATATTATTTACAACTGTTTAGTTTCTTTATTAAAGAGTAACTTATTTTTATTCAGAGGAAAATGGAACATTTCTGCCTAGACCATAGTTCTTGGCCTTGGCTGCACATTAGAATCACTTGTGAAGCTTTTAAAAATACAGATGCCTTGGGGCGCCTGGGTGGCTCAGTTGGTTGGGCAGCTAGGTCCTGGCATGAGCCCCTTGTCGGCAGACTCCCTTCTCCGCTTCACCTTCTCCCCCTGCCCCTCCCCCCCTCCTCGTGCCATGCTCTGTCTCTCTCTCTCAAATCAATAAAATCTTTAAGAAATAGAAAATAAAAATACAGATGCCTAAGCAAATCACAATCTTTGGCAGATGGGGCCTGGATGAAGTATTTTTAAAAACCTTCCCAGTGTCTTTTGTGCAAAACAGGTCCCCTCTTCAAGGTTTCCCTCTGTCCTCATACAGATGCTATGAGGGGCATTCAGACCATTTGACCTTCCAGTTTACTGGTTATCAACCTTAGGAACATATTAATTTTTGTGAAATGTCAAGATACTGTATATGTTCCCTTACTTAAATTTTTTATTAGGATAAATAATAACACTAAATTATTGGGTAGTCTTAAACTAGTCCATTTTTACTTTGGGATGCACTGATTATGGGTATTGCATCCTGGGAATTCACACAGAACTTCAGATTGATAAGACCTGCATTAGGAATAGGTGGCTGAAATACTATATCCTGAAATTTTACAAGCTTTAATGTTCTCTCTCTCTTTTTTTTTAAGGATTTTATTTATTTGACAGAGAGAGAGTGAGAGCAGGAACACAAGCAGGGGGAGTGGGAGGGGAGAAGCAGGCTTCCCGCTGAGCAGGGAGCCCAATGTGGGGCTTGATCCCAGGACCCTGGGATCATGACCTGAGCTGACGGCAGGCGCTTAACGACTGAACCACCCAGGCACCCCTGTTCTCTTTGTTTTTGAAGAAGGAACCAGGACACTCTCTAAGCACTATAGAACTTAATTGCTACACATTAGAATTCCATCAATGAATTGAATTAAATCATTTTTTATTCAAGTTAAATGTCATACTGGAGAGGTAGGACTCCATACTAAGATGTGTTATTTAAAGAAGGCTGAGGACAAATTTGGAAACAAAAGTAAATTTCTTCCTTCAAGTATTGCCATTAAAAAAATTTTTTTTTCTAGATCAACTTTTGAGTAGAGTACCATCCTCATGCCCACCTCTAAGGTTGTGCTTGCAATTCAAATAGGATAGGTATACCCCTTCGTCAGTCTTGTATACACAGACACTCTCTGGCTTAGTTTCCTACAAAAACAAGTTTTCATCCAATAGCGACGTGGCACTTTTTTTTTTGCAAATTTCCAAAAAGATTAAATGCTGAAATAAAATAAAAATAGATACTGTGCTTTTGTTGGGTATTTGAGTTGACTTAAAACCTTTTTATCCCTGGAGGAAAAAAATCCATGAGGAACAAAACAGTGGAAAGCGGCGCCTATAAGTATTGGCACTAGAAGCTCCAGTATTATACCCCCTATAACCATCCGCGACATTTATTTGAGCTCAGGTGGGTGACCCGCGTGGCTTTCTATCTTCTTTTCTACAAGGGAAGACTACAGCAGTGAGTAATAGGAACCTCCCTTTTCCTTTTCAGTCCTGTTTTCTCCCACAACTACTTTTCCTGGAAAGTAGACCACAGCTCGACCCCGAGAGAGGCCCGCGACCTACCAGACACCCCAAGGCTAGATTCGGGGGGGGACAGAAAAGTCTGTCCTGCAAAGTGGGTGCCCAATTAAAAGAGCCCACATTTGCTGAGTGTCTACTGGATCCCAGTCCTCTGAGGCAGGCATTCACGCCGGCCCCATTTTCAACTGGAAGTGATGCCTGCATTCTGGTGAGGACCCACAGGGGGTCCTGGGGGAACCAGCCAAGTGGGTCCCTGGCTGCGCGCCATCTAGAAACCAAACTCGAGCCAGCAGGAGGTGAGTTTATTGAAGCTATAGAGAGAGTGCTGGTACAGAGTGCCTGGGAGACTCAGGAGAGGAGAGAGCCCTTTGCTTGGGGTCTGGGGTTTTTTTTATTGAGGACTATGGTCTGATGTCGGGTCCTCCCAGGCATCTGGGCACCCTGGAACAAAGACGAGGGTCCAGGTGTTATTCCTTAGAGCCAGAGCTCTTGGCCCGGAGCTGGGCAGCGCCAGGGGTCTGCAATGCGCATCTGATAGCTTCTGCGGGTCGTTCTCCCCTGCTCCTTCCTTAGATGTTATCTATTCCAAAGAAATTATTAATTCCTGCCCCTTACAAGGAGGACGTACGCTATTTGCATGATGAGGCATGTGTAAAGTGGGAATGTAGGCAGGAAAAGGAACAAAAAGCAGATTTTATGGAGTGCTTCAGTTTCCCCGTCACAGAAGGAGGAAACAGGCTTGGGAAGTTGAATGACCCCAGAGCCACCCTGACAGACGGCCGGGCAGGGATTTGAGCCCATGCGATGGGACACCCACAGGTGCCTAAAATCGTGGCCAGGCCAGGGACAGCTAGTCTATTTTATCCCGACTTCCGGCTACCATACTGCCGTGTCTGCGACACAGCGCTTCACTGCGTCCGAGTCCCCGACCCTCACACCCCAACAGCGGACACCCAGACACCACAGAGCCCGCGGCGCCGGGCCAGCCAGGCGGCTTGGAGAAGCGGGCCCCGGCGGCCAATGAGAGCCTTAGACGCTCCGGGCGTCCGAACTCAAGCCAATAGGAGCCGGGCAAAGACACCTGGGGCGGAGCCAGGACTCGCTGTTGGCCAGAACTCCTGCCACTCCGGAACTTCCTGCGGGTCAGACTCAGCCAGGACCTCGCTGCGGTGCTCAAGTTTATCTAGCGTGAATGCCCTTTCTCTTGTTTTCTTTCTTTCTTTTTTTTAAAGATCTAATTTATTTATTTGAGAGAGAGAGAATGAGAGATAGAGAGCACGAGAGGGAAGAGGGTCAGAGGGAGAAGCAGACTCCCCGCCGAGCAGGGAGCCCGATGTGGGACTGGATCCCGAGACTCCAGGATCATGACCTGAGCCGAAGGCAGCCGCTTAACCAACTGAGCCACCCAGGCGCCCTCTCTTGTTTTCTTTGCCCCTCCTCTCTCCCCCCGCCCCATTTTCGGGGGTCATAACTCTTTAAGAGAAACACTGGGCAACAAACGTTTTAACATGCCAGCAGTGTGAGGTAGGTGCTATTATGGCAGATGAAGAAATACCCTTAGAATGAAAAGACTTGGCCAAGACCAGAATTGGGTTAAGTTTCCAGAAGGAAACTGGAAGCAGAGCCCCGGCTCCTACATTTACGTACATATGGAAAGATTAGGCATTTAAAATGACTTGGGGAACGCCTGTCACGTGCACGGTGTAGGAATGAAATGAAATGAGCAGAAGAATTTTACATTTCGGGTGGGGAGACGGGCAAACGGCTAAAAATGATGTGAGTGAGGTAGAAAGTACCAAGTGCCGGAAGCATATTCATTTGTTCATCCAACAGCTATCTTAATATCTACCATTTGTAGCCTCCTCCAAGCACACAGATCTCTAGATGGAATTCAGACAAATTTGGGTGGGGAGAGTGTCACATTTATTTTGTTTTTACACAAAAACGAATATAGATAACAAAAATCGTCATTCATCCCAACATACAGATAACATCTGCTGATTTAAAAAGAAAGAGAAAAGATGATTTTGAGCTATGCCTCGAATGGAAAGGACATCCAATTAAGAGACACAAAGAAGGGAAAAGGGGGTTGGTTGATCAGTATAACTAAGGAATGAGTGCAGGGAATGAAAGTCTAAGAGGAATCCAAGACAGCTGCAGTCTGGGGAGTGGGAGGCCAAGGGCGCTATAGATAGAAATAAGGAATATGGAATTTGGATATGAAAACATGACATTAAGGATCTCTTCTTAAGGAGCATGTTGCCAGGAGCTTTGGAATCCAGGAAGACCTGGGTTAAGTGTCACTGAAACACACCACTAAAGATAGAAGGTTCAAATAAGGTATATATCATAACCAGAAGCCAGCTCCCTTGCTTCGGGAACAACTTAAAAGAGGAGTTGTGACTTCATATAATGACTTAAGGAGCTTTGTGCAGCAATGTATCCAAATATTTAGAACATCGTCTAAGTATTTCTTTGGACTTGAGGGAACCCAGTAAAGCTGGGATCAAAAGCAGGTGGGATGAATCCAAATAGCTTCTGAAAGGTGAATTTCCAGTGATTTTGAAAAGGAACAGGGTTGGCAGGTAAGAATCTGGGCAACAGAATAGACTGATCTAAAGAACAGAAAGTAGATTAGTGATTGCCTAGGGCTGGGGGGTGGGGTGAGGGCGTAAAAATGGTAGTGGGTTTCTTCTGGGGGTGAAAATGTTCTAAAATTGATTGTGATGATGGTTGCACAACTGTGAAAACATACTAAAAACCATTGAATTGTACATTTTCAGTGGGTGAATTGTATGGTATGTGAGTTATATCTCACTGAAGCTGTTATAAGAACAATCAGGGTAAAAAGTCAAAGGTAGGAACTGGTGTTATGTGAACTTAGCTGGTGGGTGATAGGGGGCTCCACTGGTCCCGAGAGGGCTCTGAAGGGGCCAGGGGAACAAAGATAAAGGCAGAAACAAAGTTGCCCGATAACTTGTTCATCTTTCTTTTCATTACACCCTTGAATGTGAGCTACAAGGGGATCAGGAAGGGACAAATGGGAGGGAGCTCCTTAGAAGGGAAACTGGTTTGGCATCAAGAGATGGGCGCAGCTTTTGAAGATGGATGCTCAACTCACATATGGAAGAAAGGAAACTAGATTAATTAAACAGGAAAAACATGGAGCAGAACAGCAGGAAAGGAAAAGAAGTCTAAAGAGAAAACAGAAGAGGGAAGAAGCAGAAAGAAGTGGCTTTTTTGCCCTTCTTCATAAACACAGACCTTAGCAGAATAGCACCGGCCGCCAGGGTTGTCTCTAGGCTGGCCACAGCCCCTAACTGAATGAACACTGTGGACTTTTTTTTTTTTTAAATAAGGAGAAAGAGTAAGGGAGCTGTTAGCATTTATGCTTGTCAAAGTAATACTAGCCCTTACTTATAGAGGATTTACTATGTGTCAGGTGCCGTCCTAAGAGCTTTATGTGTATACATTTATTTAATTCTCTCAACAACCCTACAAGTACTATCATCATCACTTAAAATGAAGAAACTAAGGCACAGAGTGGCAAAGCAACGTGTCCAAATTGGACAGTTAGTAAATGGCAGAACCAGGACTTGACCCCCAGTGATCTGGTTCCAGTTTGTGCTATCAACCACTATACACCCCAAGTCCTCCAAATAATGTTAGCACAGTTGTTTAAATGCCACAGCTCCAAGTATAATTCCAAAATGACTCCTTTTTCTTCACTTACAAAATAAGGTTCTTCACTACCCTAGCAATACCGGAGCATCGCACAGCAACCTGGTCTGACAGTAGTCATCCTCCCCATTTCAGAGTTGAGGAGACTAAGCCTCAGAGAGGTTGAGGAAATTTCCTAAAGTCATACATTTCACGAATGACAGAGTCAGCATTGGAATTCGACTCTAACATCCTTAACATTTATACTTGGAACGCACACATTGGGATGCCTGGGTGGCTCAGTCGTTAAGTGTCTGCCTTCGGCCCAGCTCATGATCCCAGGGTCCTGGGATTGAGCCCCACATCGGGCTCCCTGCTAAGTGGGGAGCCTGCTTCTCCCTCTCCTACTCCCCCTGCTTGTGTTCCCTTTCTCGCTGTGTCTCTGTCAAATAAATAAAATCTTAAAACAAAAACAAAAAATAACCCACACACATTGGGGCACCTGGGTGGCCTCAGTCAGTTAAGCATCCGACTCATGATCTCAGCTCAGGTCTTGATCTCAGCGTTGTGAGTTCAAGCCCTGCACTGGGCTCCACGCCCAGCATGGAGTCTACTTACAAACAAACCACACACACAGTTGTATATTTATTTGGCAGTGGGAAGAAACAATAGAAATCTATTCTTCTTTACTCTCTTGTCCTATGAAACTGTTTCTACAGTTCAAATGTTTTTGGGGCGCCTGGGTGGCTCAGTCGGTTAGGCATCCGACTCTTGGTTTCAGCTCAGGTCACGATCTCAGGCTCATCAGATCGAGCCCCGTGTCAGGCTCCACGCTCAGCGCAGTCTGCTGGTCCCTTTCCCTACCCCTCTGCCCCTCCCCCCTCAAATAAATAAATCTTAAAAAAAAAAAAGTTTCTGCTAAATAACATTAGCTTTTGAACTTTTAGAGCAAGTGTCAAATAAAATGGCACAGTCTGTCAGTCGTCTCCTTTTGGGTTGTATCTCAGAAATATCACCCAAACATGAAGTGTTTCCTTATATACAAAACGTAACAGCTGCTATACTAACCTCACAGGATTATTACGTGGATCAAAAGAACAGAACGTAGGTGTGATTTGTTATACATTAAAGGATGTTGTATGAAGACAATAAACAAAGTCCCAAATCTTCCCCTTAACAGCCGGGTAGTTTTAGGTGTTACGAATTTCCATCTTTGTAAAATGCAAGATAAATGCACCACATATAGAAATACTGGAGGGACAAATGGACAACATACTGAAAGCACTTGGGAAAGTAGTTTGTTCAGATGAATTCTGGATATGCGTTTATGACAAAAATAAGTATGTTGGCCTTTTTTCTAAGAGTACTTTCTTCTTTGTCCAGAATTTGACCTTGTTCATTTCATAGGTAACAAAGTAAGAGCTATTCATAGTACATTAGATGGGAAACATTGATAAAATACTATAGTCACTAAATTCTGTGGATGTTTGCTCTGGAAGGAGCTTTTGGAGGACATCCTTTCCGATTTTCTGGTTTCTTAGATGAAGAAACAAAATTCTCAATCTGGAAATCCTCAAGCCTTCTGAAGCTCAGATTTCAGAAGTGGGGAGGGGGCCAGAACTCTAGTTCACTGGGTGCACATGCCCCACTTTGAGGGTATAAATTGTTCTTTTCTCACCCTTTTTGAACATTTTCTTCCAAAGCCCAAGTGGTAATAGCAAGGTGGAAAGAGAATTGGCAACAGTGGCCGTAGGGACACAAAACCACTTATACCACTTGGAAGGAGAGGCACCAGGGAGAAAAGGTCATGTCACGATGACTTCCCTGAAAAGCCACTGCCATACTCATGACAAAGGCCATCTAATTGGAGTGAAGGAGAAGATGCTCATGGTGTGATATGGACCTTTTAGGCTAAGTAACCAAAAACTGTTTCAGGAACAGAAACCTTCTTGTTCTCAGCTGTTTAAAATACAGTAATACAGGATCACAGAAACTTAGAACTGGAAAGGAATTAAGGAATCACTAGCACTACTAATACATAGATGAGGAAGTAGGTCCACGGTCAGACAGCAGACTGAGGGCTAGAGATTGAGACTTGTGACTTGCGATCCTCCAGTCTTGTAGATCTGCTCAAGGAGCTGACCTGCAGGCTCTGCCTGAGTTTGATGTAACTCCAAGATGCTTACTTAGCCCAGGAACAGTTAGGTAGTGACTGACCATCTATTATTATATGCCACCTGGAACCGCTCCTTCTATTCAGAGGGACAAGGTTGCAAACACTGAACAAGTATAAAATTAAGGCTGCAAAGGTTTAAAGTTAACTAAGGAGGCATAGTTTATTTTATTTTATAAAGATATTTTTTAAATGTATTTATTTGACAGAGAGAGAGAGAGAGCACAAGCAGGTGGAATAGCAGGCAGAGAGAGAGGGAGAAGCAGGCTCCCCGCCAAGCCAGGAGCCCGATGTGGGGCTTGATCCCAGGACCCCAGGATCACGACCTGAGCCAAAGGCAGTCGCCTAACCAACTGAGCCACCTAGGTGCCCCATAAGGAGGCATAGTTTAAAGACCACTGAAGGCTGGAAGGGTTAGGGAAGCTTTGAGAAAATGTGACTTGAGCTGTGCTTTCAAGCAGAGCTTTCTGACCGGCAACCTGTGGACAAGATTCAGCCCACCCACAATTTGTTTGTATTCCACTGTGATGACCCATAGTGGGTTGTTGTTGTTGTTTTTCCCCCCCAAACTCGGGAGCTTTCATATGAAAATCCCTATTTTGGAGTATCATGAAAACTGCAACACTAGGCCTATATTCACTTTAGCAATAAGGGCAAGAGCTGAGAGGCATAAATCCTCAGCTAAACACCCACAGTTCATTCTCATTACGCCCCTGACTCCCTGGGCGGTGAATGTGCTATTCATGTTTTGGGAAATGGGAAAGACAGCCCAGATAGGAGAATAAGACACAAAAGTGAAGATGAGTGGGTATGTTATAGGGTGGGGGAGCTGCCTTCCAAAGGGGAAAGACGTGTTTCCTAGGCCAAGACACATACCTGACTCTAGTATGAGAGTCTGGTGAGAGCCTGGTGCAACCATCTCAGTAAATGAACAAAAATAAAGTGTGTGCTGCTCGTAAGTCAAGAATGCCAACTTCACATACAAAGGGCAACATACTCATTCTCCTTCTACTCAGTATCTTCATTTTGGCATATTTAAAAATACAAACATTTTTTTTTTTTAAGATTTTATTTATTTGTCAGAGAGAGAGAGAGCTCCCACAAGCAGGGGGAGCAGCAGGCAGAGGGAGAAGCTGGCTCCCACTGAGCAAGGAGCCCTATGCGGGACTCAATCCTAGGGTCCTGGGATCATGACCTGAGATGAAGGCAGATGCTTAACCAACTGAGCCACCCAGGCATCCCAAAACACAAACATTTTAAAATTCACACAAAATTGTAACAAATTATAAATTTATTATAAATGAAAAGAAACATAATTTGTATCACATAATTACAACTGATTTGCTTTTACTGAACCCCATTATATAGCACTGGTGGTAAGAGGTGTAGTTACTCTGTTTCTCCTACTCAAGTCTGTACCCTACTTGGCTTAATATATCCCAAGAGCTCTTCCTATTCTGGATTCAGCTCTTCCATTAGACTCACAGTATTCCAGTGCACATTTTCACAATCAATGCCCCAAACAGCGCATGATATTCAAAGGCGTCCATGGGAAAAAAAAAAAAAAAGAGCCCTATGTCTGCCTGGAAATTCATCCTAACAAAAGGTAAAGAGATTCTTATAGACAGTTTTTGCTCGGAGGACCACAATTCAAATTTACAAAATGTGCCTAACAATAAAAAAGGCTAAGAAGCACCACCCCAACTATGCTGCTATGTATTCATTTGAGGAGCTACTATTCAAACCATGGTTCTTGGCCTAGTCTCCATTACCTCTACTTTCTGTTAAATACCCAAAGAAAAATATTAGTGCTTAGAATACTTAGGAAGCTCACAGACAATCTCTTCCTTTTAGGTCAAGTTTAGCATGCTATAATGATATCTGGCACCACCCAGTGGCAATCTTTGCTCATCTATGTGTGAATAAATAGCAACTTTGCAAACTCTTGTCATGGCAACAAAGAATACCTCAATCAATGAATAGACAATAGAATAACGTTGCAAATCAAACAAAAGAAGTTTCATTTTTTTTTTAAAGTTACCTCCTTTGAAAAGTTCAGATCATTTTAACATGGTTTTCCCACAACGAAGATCTTCGGTAATTTAAAAAAAAATGTTAAAACAATTATTTTCTTCTCTAAATGTATAAATATACTGGCTTTAATATAAAATTACATGTTAGAAGGAAGGGCCCATTTGTAAGGGTATTTAATTTTTCTTTTTTTTTTTTTAAAGATTTTATTTATTTATTTGAGGAGAGAATGAGAGAAAGAGAGAGAGCACATGAGAGGGGGGAGGGTCAGAGGGAGAAGCAGACTCCCCGCTGGGCAGGGAGCCCGATGCGGGTCTTGATCCCGGGACTCGGTATTTAATTTTTCTTATGGGAAAACAGTAAAATGTCCATACATTAGTGCTTTAAAATGTGAGAGAGAGAAACTCAGAGCTCTTTCTAGAGAAGTCTCTCAATTGTTAAACTATAATTATTTCTTCTAAGAAAATCAAGTGGAATACAGGATGGCTCTGTCCCACAGGAATCTAAAACACAACCTCTCCTAATGTATATATAGAAAATTGGGGCGCCTGGGTGGCTCAGTCGTTAAGCAGCTGCCTTCGGCTCAGGTCATGATCCCAGGGTCCTGGGATCAAGCCCTACATTGGGCTCCCTGCTCAGCGGGGAGCCTGCTTCTCCCTCTCTCTCTGCTGCTCCCCACTTGTGCTCTCTCGCTCTCTGTCGAATAAATGTATAAAATCTTAAAAAAAAAGCTCTGTTCTGCAAATCTCCATATTATCAACAGATACTGTAGAATTTATATCTTCTGAAAAGAGGAAAAAACAGTTCTTCACAGGAGGGAGTTTTAGGAGGGAATTTTTGTTTTGTTTTTTGGTATCTTAAATGTCAATGATCACAAAAACTTCTGGCTTCTCTTCATTATAGACCTGCATTGCTGAGTAGGTTATTGCCTTGACTTCAGTTCCCTAAAGCAGGGGTTAGAGAAAAAACAAGAAAGAAAAAGTGAACATCAAAATCAGAATTATTAATTCTAGCAACAACTGGCAGAAAGGCCAAATTTTACTATTATTCTGAAAAACTAAAAAGCCACATGAAACAAGCAGCTACTTGTATAGCATTCTCCACTCATCCAGCAACAATGCAACGTGTGCACAGGGAAAGTGAGCCGGCTGGGCGGTTAAGAGCTGCAGCTCGAGGCCTAGCTTTGTTCCCGCCTGGCTACGGAGGGTGTCTGACCTCTCCAGCATCTGCTTCCCCATTTATCAAATGGCTTGAATGGAGGAGCCCAAAGCTCTCCTACTGCCTGGCTCAGGGCTCCTCAAGACCTCCTGCCTGCAGTGTGACCCGGGCCCGAGGAACACAGACTCTTCTCTCCTCCTCCGCTGCTCACTCACTTTATCATGGGGTTCTCTCCATGTGTTTGATAACCCGACCCCGGTTTAGAACCCCAGGATTAGACATCCTCTTAGTTCCTTCCTGTTCTAGAAAAGAATCTACAAGAATTCCGTGTAGTGCAAAATGTCTCAGGCAATAGGTGACTGGCATTTGCTAGCTCCGTGGCATAAAAGAAATCTGACGATTTTGCAGACAGATTTGAAAGGCACCCACTTTTGCTTTTTTTCCCTCTGCCCTAATCACCTGGTGAAACCACAACCTAAATCCAGTTCAACTTTCTGCTACAGCAGCACGCACCATGCTAAACTGGTATCACCTGAAATCATGCCCACAGTCTCAGAAGGGTCCTCAACCTACTTGAGACCTTCTCACCCTCTGAAAGCATGACTTTCCATCTTCACCACCAGCATCCCTCTCTCATTCTCACCCTCAGGCCGTGCCTCCTAGAGAACACAGGAGCGATCAGGAAGAACTGGCTCATCTTCTCCCATCAAATCTACCATCTCCGGCGTCTCGACTCACATGAGCTTTGCCTCCTGTGACAACGAACAGCCCGGCCCTGCTCCTATCAGAAGGCTGACCCCTGACCCTGGACACTCTGTCCCCTACCTCCCTTACCAACTTAAGGTCTTTGCTCTGAAATTATTCTCTCCCTCTCCAGCATGATCCATTTGCCCTGAGTTCCTAGATCACTTCCACGTAGACTACACTACTCCTCGCTGCTACAAACCTCTTTGCCAAAACAAGACAAAACAACTTTTCCCTTCCCCACCACATTCCCCTCTGGCTATTAACTGGTCTATCCAATATGTTCCCTTTTTCTGCAAACTCTTTGAAAGAATCGTCTCAATATGCTGCCCCCACTTCCCTCTCTCTCATTCATTCGCTCTCTGACCCACACATCTTTCCACTGATTAGTAAATCCAAGGTCAACTGTCAATCCTCATCTCACTCTGAGCAGACTCAAGGGCATGTGATATCTGGCTTTAGGGCACCCTTCTTTTGCTCCCTCTCATGAGGCTCTCCTTCTCCCTTCCGTTCTGGCTCTGTCCCTTCCACAGTTGGGGGCCCACAGCTCAGTCCTCTCCATACTCTCTCGTATCTGTAGCTCCCTCCTTGGTAATCTTATCTAGTCCTATGGCTATAAATACCATCCATTCAGTGATGGCTTCCAGACTGAGATCTCCAGATCCACCTATCTCCCAAACAAGTCATCCTACAGACAAGTGCCTATTATGCGACATCTCCGTTTAGATATCTAATATACACCTCAAACATAGTATGTTCAAAAGAAAGTTCCACTGTGTCTTTTGTATTATAGTTCACATGGCCCCCTCTCCTGGTTTCTCTTCTTTACTGCTTCTCTCCCAAGGTTTCCTCACCAGGCTTCACTTCATCATGTTGTGCTTGAAGAAATGATACCGCAACTCCTAGAAGCAACCAGGAGTCCTCAGTCACCCTGAACTAATTTAGGTCTCCTTGGCCTAAACAGGGGTCAGCAAACTGCAAATCATGGGCCAAATCCAGGCGGCTACCTGGTTTTGTACAGCGCCCCCCCCCCCACCACTAAGAATGGCTTTTACTTTTCTAAATGGTTGGGGGAAAAAAAAACCCACAAAAGAATATCTCATGACATTTGAAAATGATATGAAATTCAGATTTCAGTGGCCATGACGTTTTACTGGAATACAGCCACAGTCGTTCATCTCTGTGCTGTCTGTGGTAGCTGCAGTGGTCAACAGAGGAGCTGAATATTGCTCTTCTATCACTCTTGTTCCACAAAGCTTCAAACATGATCTAGCTCTTTACAGAAAGCATGTGCCTGCCCCTATTCCTCCATACAGATCTGACTGGTATAGAGTAAAGCCATACAGGGTGGTAAATACAGAATCTGGAGATGCACAGAAAGTAGAAGGTGCTTTAGAGAACATTCAGTCCAACACCTTCATTAAAGGGAGAGACACAGAAGCTCGAAAAGGCAAAGGGACTTTTAAGTCTTACAAAAATCTGTAACAAGCCTGACCCTAGAACCCAAGTACTGACTCCTAATCCACCAAGTCAGATGAGTGAAGTCCCAGTGTTTAGACATAACAGGGTCAGAGAAGTCTGAGGAAACCTTACGACTTTACACCAATTTATTAGAACCCACTGAGGTTTACCATCATATACTGACTTAATGGTAAAGAAGTATAAAATGTTTTTAATGGCTGGATTTAAAAACATACCTGAGGGTGCTTGGACAATGAAAATTCTTCTCCCCACCTTGAGAAGGAAAATTAAAACATGATTAAGACTTCCAAGATTTAATATTTATTTATCCTTTACATATTTTAAAATAAACCTTATCAATGTGGTTAAGATATGAGAAACCAAAAGAGATGGGGGGGTAAGGCAGCTATTAATTTCAGTTTGA
Source organism: Callorhinus ursinus (assembly GCF_003265705.2). Taxonomy (NCBI): domain Eukaryota; kingdom Metazoa; phylum Chordata; class Mammalia; order Carnivora; family Otariidae; genus Callorhinus; species Callorhinus ursinus. The sequence continues at coordinate 12,296,464 of NW_027397080.1, read as the reverse complement.
CTGCCAGTAAATACAGCTGTTGAGGGACTTATGTGCTATAGCTATTTCAACAAGGTTGATGGTTGCCGTAAAAAAAAAAAAAAAGTGCCCTTGTATAGTGTGCATGTGGTAGATTCTCAATACACATTGTTTAATGACTATTGTTTTATAATAGAGTAGCATGTTCAAAATTTTCACTGTACTCAAAGCTACAGAACTAATTAATTACTATCTCCTATTGCAGAAAGCAGGTGTGAGTACTGCAGAGGCAAAATACTACATGCTGTAATATTATTATCTTAAATCGGTTTGCATTTTATAACTTTTCAGAAAATGTCCATGGCCTGTATATAGAAGGCCCTAAAAAGGTACTCTCCTAGAACCTGGGATAAGTATCTCCTCTCCCTTTAACACGAATGTGACTAGAGATCACAGGAGGAGAAGCAGTAGTGGTAGCAGAAAGAACAAAGCTTTGTGGGGTTTTTTAATGATTTATTTATTCGAGAGAAGAGGGAGAGAGCAGGGCTCAGGTGGGTGCAGAGGGAGAGGGAGAGCGAGAGAGAATCCCAAGCAGACTCTGCCAAGTGTGGAGCCCAACATTGGGCTTGGTCCCATCTCGAGATTATGACCTGAGCCAAAACCAAGAGTCCGACGCTCAAGTGACTGTGCCACCCAGACACCCCAAAAGAACAAAGCTTTAAAATTCTGTTCAACTATGTATTAGCTAAGTACCCTTGGAGAAGCCGGATTCCTTACCCATTTAAAAAAAAAAGAAAGAAAAAAGAAAAGGAGGGGAAATAATAAAAGACCTCATTTTACAAAAAGAAACAAATCAAATTCAACATAAAGTGGAAGAAATGGACTTTATATAGAAATAACCTAAAAGATATCCTTAAGTGACTGAAGAGATTCGGGAAACACCAAGTCCAATCAAAGAGATCTAATCAAGTGTTTGAAACTCTAGCAGGAAAAGTATAATTTGTTAACAGAAGGGACCAGTTTGAACAGAGTCCAGGTGTGAGGATCTACAAAAAGGATGCATTAGTGCTTCCTGTCACCCAGCCAGGCTTCATGCAAAAAAATTTTACACTAAAAATCAATAAATTGGGAATCAGGTTCAAGAACCAGTATCAATTTCATTCTGACAATTTTCTGGTCCTCCAAAGCTGAGAACCAAAACCCTTGCTTCCAGGGCTCATAAAGCTTAACCTGCAGAGCTCCACTGGGATGCGACTGGACCTCTGACTTCATATTTTTGTCTTCTGGCATCCTAGGTTCAGTGCAGAATTTTAACAACCTTCATGACTTGCTACTTAAAAGATTTTCATATATGTGCTGCCAAAGCGAGCACAAAAAGATTTTCAAAACATACCCAATTGACCGTAATTTGAAATTTCTTTGATCAATCTGAAGTACTTTCACTTCCTAAAGAGGAAAAAAAAATTTAATTTTAAAAAGTGTTTGTAACAGACCATCTACTAAAACATGTCTAATAATTGTCAAAACACCATGTTGTATACCTGAAACTAATATTGTATATCAACTATACTTTAAATTTGCAAAAACATGCCTAGGTTATCCCCTTTCCTAGAAATCAATAGCATACTACTTCTCTGAAGCAAAGAAAATTAAAATGTTAACTAAAGTAGAACAAATGAAATATATTTCAAGGAAATAAGGCTTTCTCTTACATATTCAAGGGAAATATTCTTGAAAAATGTACAATCTAAAAACATGAGTCAAGAAATTTCTCTGTAAAACAGAATAGGATGACACAGGATTTCAATCATTCTCAGCCCATTTGTAAATAACACTGTAGGCTCTTGACCTCTGTAAGACAAGTGACCAGTTAGAAGAGTGTACGTAGTGGGGCTGGGAAGGGAGAGAATGGAGGGGTGTGGAAGCAAGGAGGGCCCTGTGTCTTAGGTTAACAATGATGTTGGAGAGGGGTTCCCTTCTCAAGGTTGATGGCAACAAGCAATATCCATTTGGCTTTTCCTTTTTCATGTTAAGGAAAGCCGAGAACAATTTTTAAATTTAGGCCAACATGGCAGAACTACTAAATTTCGCATGGGACAAGGGAACACATGGATGGACATAAATATAGTTCAAACTTGGGAGACATAAAAAGTGTGGGTGAAGACAGCAGGTGCATTCTTATCACACAATCCTGATTAGTGACAAGTATATGGTAAGAGATCTAAATATTACAAAATGCATATACATAGGGCAAGTCAGGTTAACCAAGAAGTCCCTATTTTCTTCAAATCAGTATCATCTTATGTATCCATATGGCTTCGTTTTGCATGTGTTCTATTCTCAATCACTTTTTCTTTTAAAATCTGAACTAAGAACCCACTGCTCAGTAAAAAAGAAAAACCCTTGCTTACCCGGGGTATAAAGAATTCATCAGCACTGAACTTATAAAGCCACTCATCCAAAAAGTGAAACAGCAGAGACTGTAAGTCATCTCCTACATAGGATCAAGAAGAATCACGATAATATGAGGTTTAATAATTCTTGTCTCTAAAAACTTGTTTGAATTTAAAAGTGCAAGGAATGGGGCGCCTGGGTGGCTCAGTCACTAAGCGTCTGCCTTCGGCTCAGGTCATGATCCCAGGGTCCTGGGATCGAGCCCTGCATCGGGCTCCCTGCTCCGCAGGAAGCCTGCTTCTCCCTCTCCCGCTCCCCCTGCTTGTGTTCCCTCTCTCGCTGTGTCTCTCTCTCTGTCAAATAAATAAAATCTTAAAACAAAAAAACAAATAGTTTAAAAAAATAATAAAATAAAATAAAAGAGCAAATTCTTAGGGTAGCCAAAAGAGGAAGAACAGGCTCATAATTAATTTTGTCGTTCTTATTGTGAAAATGTACTTAAGTTATGCAGAACACTGTACATTTGCATGACAATTTCTTCCCTGTGAATAAATTGGTTACCTTGGGTTTCTACTTCTACTGTTTGCAGGGGCTCCACAGTCCCAGTATCTGTCATGTAACCAAACATGGCCATTGCACATTGTTCAAATGCTTCCTCCAGAGTATCTCCCCACGCATGTAACCTAAGGAAATACATTTATGCCCTGTGTAATAAAAATCTACAGCAAGAGAGAAAACTTACAGCAAGGTCAAAATAAAATCAGCATGATAAATACAAATCCAAAGGCCTCAATCAATCTAATGGCATGGAAACCAGGTTCCTTTAAATCATCATTTTCATGTTGTAAAGGAACCAAAATAGGAAGAGAGAATTAAAACTAGGGACAGCAAGATTAAAACATCAGACTTCCTATTTAAGAACATGATTTCAAAGGCATAAACTGCAGGTGTACTCACTGGACATCTGCTGTATGATCCAAATCTGAGGGAAAGAGGGAAAAATACACTATGTCATTAAACTTGACTAGCAAATCACAAGAAACTCTAGTTCATTATTAAGAACATTATCCTTTGGGGCGCCTGGGTGGCTCAGTTGGTTGCTTTCAGCTCAAGTCATAATCCCAGGGTCCTAGGATGGAGCCACCGCATTGGGCGCCAAACTTAGCAGGGAGCCTGCTTCTCCCTCTCCTTCTGCCCCTCCCCCGGCCCTGCTCATTTTCTCTCCCTCTCAAATACATAAAAAAAAACCTAAAAAAAAAAAAAAAATTATCCTTCAAAAACAAGAAAATGTGGGGCAAACCTCACCTTTTGCTACCATTTACATAAGAAAGTTAACTGGTTTCTTAAAGGTTACTTCTTAAAAGGTCAAGATTTGTATTTAAATAACAATTTCTAGGAGGCAGCAGGGCCAGGAGCTTCAAGGTGATCTAAAGTGTCTAATACATTGTAGTATCTCAATAATGCCATTTCCTGCCATTTGTTACTTTTCCTCAACAAATCAGTATCTTTTCTAAATATGTGCTGTGTGAATGGTCAAAATTCTAGGAACCACTTCATCAAAGATATAAAATTTCAGATTTCTCTGTCTTACCTTTTCATGAACAGCTAACCAAATCCTATACAAAACAGGTTTGTCTTTTTAAAACAAGAGCCAAGTTTTTTATTTGTTGATTTCTTTCATTTGAAGTCTCCTCAATGATACCCTTGGCTAATAAAGTGGTTTTAGAAAGTAAACTCTGCAATATGTTTGTGAGCTTTTTCCTGATATCCCCACCTAAAATTAACAACCGCTCCTATCACAAACTCCTACTGGATCTATATCTCAACGTTTCACAGTCTGTTCTTCACTGGTATCATGACTTCTATCAGTTCTTCCCACTTGGGATCACAGAATAGTCAGGCTAGAAGGAAGCCGTGTAGCTCATTTATTATAATTCCCTCACTTACAAGAAGAAACCTGGGGCGCCTGGCTGGCTTGGTCTGTAGAGTATGCAACACTTGGTCAGGATCATGAGTTCAAGCCCCATGTTGGGTGTAGAAAATCATTTAAAAAAATTTTTTTTTCAAAAAGGAAAAAACCTGAAATCCAAAGATCGTGTGACTTGTTAAAGACTACTGTTGATTAGAGGCAAAGGTGGGCACAGAATTGAGAAGTCCCAAGCACCAGGCTAGTAGACTTTGCACCATAACATATAGTCTTCTGGTGGCACTCAAGGTTCAAATCCGTCTTTAATTCATTCAAAAATATTCCTGTGGACTTAATACGTTTGAGGCACTAGGAGATGACCAAGAGAGAAGATAAACAAGTTAAACGAAAAGGTGACGTATTAACCCTAGAGAAATGAACGCCTCTGTCCAGAATGCTCACAGCAATTTATTCCTCCAAATTAAAAACTGAGTATCTGGGCGCCTGGGTGGCTCAGTTGGTTAAGCGACTGCCTTCGGCTCAGGTCATGATCCTGGAGTTCCAGGATCGAGTCCCGCATCGGGCTCTCTGCTCAGCGGGGAGTCTGCTTCTCCCTCTGACCTTCCCCCGCCTCCTGCTCTCTTTCTTTCTCAAATAAATAAATAAAATCTCTAAAAAATAAAAAATAAATAAAATAAATAAAAACTGAGTAAAACAAAGACACAAGGCGGTACTGCTCAGTGATAAAACAGTGCGACCTACGGACTCATGCATTAACATGAATCTCAAAAACGTTAAATGAAAACTGCAGAACTCTCAGCACCTAACACCCGTATCCAAAACTCCTGTGCCAAGAGTGATCAAACTTTAGCACAGATGGGCTTCTAACAGCATAAGCCTTGCTCCTAGAATCACCCCAGCCCGAGCGCATTAGACTACCTGCTGGAGAAAGTGCTACACAGCCAGAATTTACTGTTTGTTCCAGCCCAAACCTGACAATAGGCCCTTAACCTCCCTTTCTTACAGCATTTACTAAAAAGGGCTTACAACAGTGAATATTTATCTCTTACAACTCAGCAGGGTCCTTCTCAAGGACTCCACAGCCATTCCTCTGAAATGTAATCATCTGGAAGGACTCCCAGTCCCTGTGGAAAGATAGAATCTGAACTTCGAACTTCGGTAACTGCCTGCTACCATACTGTAGGCCTAATTGAATTTACAGACTAACCATTAGTGATTTTTCACTTCTCTGACTCTACTGAGCTCCCACTCTCCCCTCTTCTGCATTTGCCCTTTAAAAGGTCCCATCACCTCTGTGCAATTCGGAATGGAGCTCAGCTCTTTCTCCTACTGTAGTTACTGAATAAAATCCCATTCACCACTTTAACGTCCAGCTGCGTTTATTTTTGATACTGAGTGAAGAAGTCAGGCATAAAAGAATCTATACCGTGTGGATCCACTTGCGTCAAACTCTTAAAACAGGCAAAATTAAGCTCTGGTGATAGAAATCCAAACTGCCTCAAAGATGTGGGGGCTTGCAGGAAAAAAGCAAAAGGGAACTTTCTAGGGTAATGGAAATGTTCTATAGCCTGATTGAAGTTTGGTTACAATCCAATGTATAACACACTCCAATGATAAATACATGTATGTATCAGTTTACCGAACTTTTTTAAAAAACATTTTTAAGTAATCTCTACACCCACTGTGGGGTTCGAACTCACAACCCTGAGATAAAGAGTGGCATGCTCTGCCGACGGAGCCAGCCAGGTGCCACCAATCTCATCAAAAATATCTTTAATTACTGGGAAACTGTCAAGCTCATGATGGTATATACAAGTTTTCCAAAATTTGAATTTCACTCAAAACCTTGAATTTTATCATTGCCAACAAATATCGTGTTATTTTCCTTGATGTGACAGAACTTTATTTAAAGAAATTATCTGCCAAATACCCGTCTGAATAACAAAAACAAAACAAAAACACAGTTCACAGCTCGATTACACAGGTTCTTTTCCTCCAGGTAATCAATACTTTGACAACCAGCAGAAATACTTTATGCATAATTTCCATGTTGTTTCACAGAACATTAAAAAGACATGTACTCAGTGGTCAAGATTTAATAAAACTGACAGTCCTTATTGATTCATCAAGGACATCTTTAAGTAAAAATCTTCTTTTAATTTTAACTACAAGGCAGTAAGGAATAAAGTGACTCCCAGCAGAGTTTGGTGCCACTGCCTCAATCTGTGCTAAAGGGACAGCAGTTTTACCCCTCCAATGCCTCTGCACCATCAGCACAACTATCAACAGAGTAAAAGAGCAAATAGCTCAGTATTATTATGGAAGTAGTTTTGACATCACAGATCCTCTGAAAGGGTCTGGGAAACTCCAGAGGGTCCAAGGACCACACTTTGAGAACTGAAAACTATGGAAGAATAGGAAATAAATTTAACTTGGACTGAGGGGTTAAGAATTCCCAAAGGAAACAAGACTTAACACTGTAAGAGCCAAGAGACTAAGGGTGATCTGAATCTGTTTGCTCATTCTCTTATTCCCAATTTCTGCTCAGTGCCCGATACATAACAGGTGTGCAACCATATTGCTGAACGAATAAACGAGATGGTAACTATGCTGAGTCTAAACGGAAAAACAGAGCTACATACAGGATAAGCTTGGGAGGAGGTCTGGGGGTCATCTGTGGAAAGAAATGAAACTAGGAGAAAATACAGACCAATCTCACATTACATCAAAGACTGTACAAAATGTTGGCAAGTAGAATCCAGTATGATCAAGTGGGATTTATTCCAGAACGCCAAGATTCAATTATTAGGAAACAGATTAATGTAACTCATATATGATCCGCTCCATAGATATAATCATGAAATGTATCATAAAAATATTAACAGGATTTTTGAGCAAAAGGATTTTTTTCTGTACAACAAATTGAAAAAAGTTAAACTATCTTTCCTTCTCTCATTCTTAATTGCTATATTTACTGAATGTTTTTGTGGTATAATAAAAATATATAATTGGTCTTTGTCCCTGGTTTCTGGCAAAGCTCCTAAAACGCTTGGATTTTCCTAAATGATAGGAGTGTCTTGTTATTATTCATTAATTATCCCCTTCTGTCCACACCTGAGTCTATGCTTTTAAGGTTACTCAGGGTAGGGCTCCTAGATAGCCTTAGAATGGGACAGTCACCAGGATGATCAAACACATGATTAAAGAGTGGGAACTTTCAGCCCCACCCCCTCACCACCAATGAGTGTGTGTCTGGCCTGTGGAGGGTGGAACAAGAGACTAAGCTATAGACTCGTAAAGAGATTTAGAGAACATCCCACTGATGAACTCATCAAGGTGCTAGGAGGATGACGAGCCCAGAGCGGGTATGGAAGCTCCAAGCCCCTCTCCCCCTATCTTGCCCAATGCATGGCCTCCATTAGACTGTTGCTTAGTTGTACCCCCTATAATAAAATTGGTAAACCCAAGTAAAGCATTTACCTGAGTTCATGAATTGTTCTAGCAAATTACTGAACTTGAGCCGAAGGGGGGCTGGAAGGGATACGTGGGACCACCAGAAATTGCAATTGGCTAGGCAGAAGTGTAGGTAGCCTGGGTGCCCCATTTGGGGCTGGTCTGAAGTGGGAGCAGTCCTGTGGAACTGAGCCCTTAACCAGTGGGGTCTGTGCTAATTCTGGGGAGTTAGTGTCAGAATTGAATTGAATTGATGGACACCTAGTTGGTGTCAGAGAACTGGAAAACTGCTTGATGTGGAGAAACCGTACATTTCATGTCAGGAGTGGTGTTAGCAGGGGGTGCCTGGGTGGCTCAGTTGGTTAAGCGTCCAGGTCTTGATTTCGGCTCAGGTCATGATCTCAGGGTCGTGGGACTGAACTCCGAGTCGGCCTCTGGGCTCAGCGAAGAATCTGTTCTAGATTCTCTCTCCCTTTCCCTCTGCCCCTCCCCCCAGCTCTCTCTCAAATTAGTAAAATCTTAAAAAGAGTGGTGTCAGAGGAAAGAAAACAGATGTTTTATAATGCATATATTATGATAATGCAGTAAAGCATACAAAATTCAAAGTGTGCAATGAAAAAAAATTGGAGACGATGGCCCAAGAGTATCAACTGAAAATTATACTAACTGTAAGAGAATTCCATAAAAAGGCAGTGTAAAAAATTATACAACTCAATAGCTTTCACAATTTTAATCAATTAACAGGATAGACAGAGATGATAGCATGAAGAAAGGATCATTTACATTTACATCAGAAACAAAAAGATGTGGAGTGCCTGGTTGGCTCTGTTGGTAAAGCATGCAACTCTTTTTTTTTTTTTTTTTTTAGAGCATGCAACTGTTGATCTCAGGGTCATGAGTTTGAGTTCCACGTTGGACACAGACATTACCCAAAAAAAAACAAAAAAGATGAAATACCTAAAAATAACCTTCTCAGGATACACAAAATAAGATTTGAATACCCTATTCCTAGAGAAAAAAGCTAATGTAAATATTAAAGCTTTAATTCTCCCTAAATTCATAATTAATATGAATGAAAAATACCAATAGTAATTTTTCAATCTGTGGGGTTTTTTTAAGTTTTTATTTAAGTAATCTCTACACCCAGTGTGGGGCGCAGCACAGAGCCTACTTAAAAAAAATAAAAATAATAATAGGAAAGGAGGTGAAAAGGTAGCCAAATAAATGCCACTCTGGCATAAAGATCATTTTGAGCTGAAGACTGAGAGAAGATACAAGAAAAACTCTCTGCCTTCCCCACTCTATGCCTAAAACAGAATTTTGTAAAGGTGCTCCCCATTGCCTATCAGCAAGGAAATTAATCATCAGAGAAAACTCTAGACCCCTATCCACCCAGAGTCAGCACCAGAGGAATCAACATAATAAAGTTTCCTAACTAGCCCTCATCTTCCATTAGTTCCCCCATATATTTATCTTCCCACAATTGGCTGCCCCACAAGTACAAAGTGCTTTTCCATTGTCTTGTCATTTCTCTACAAAATTACTGCTCCTGTCAAGAAGCTATGTAAGCTCAAGTTCTTCATTGCTGAAGCTGAGTGATGTATACGTGGAAGTCATCATACTATCCCCTTAGTTTTGTCTACATTTATATATAGCTGGTGTTTATCCTTATACAGGAAAAAAAAAAGCAAGAATGGCAAGAAAGGAGGAGTACTGGGTGGTTCAGTTGGTTAAGCATCCCTGTCTTAATTTTGGCTCAGGTCATGATCTCAGGTTGTGAGATCGAGCCCCACGTTGGGCTCTGCACGGGGTGTGGAGGCTGCTTAAGAGCTGAAGATTCTCTTCTGCCCCCCCAAAATAAAAAAGAATGGCAGGAAAGGGGCAAATAGTGAGGGGAGAGTGTCCTACAAGATATTAAAAGATAGAATAAAGCCTCAATAATTAAAACTACAGCACTGGCACATAAAAAGAGACAGAAGGAAGGAACAGAATAGTTAAGTCCAGCTACAGACCTAAATATAGGTAGGGGAATTCTGTATATGAGAAAGATGTCCCATTTCAATCACAGGAGAAAAGACAGACTGCTGAAGAAATGAAGTCAGAACATCTGGTAAGTCACCTGGAAAATAATTAAATCAGATACTTAATTTCTACCTTACTCTAATTCTGATGTTTTGAAGATTAAAATGTTAAAAAAAAAAAACTAGAAACAAGAACAATCTATAACTATTAGCAAAAATATGGTTCTCACAAATACAAGCAAGAAAAAGCCAAACACTAAAGGAAGACATACTGGGCATGCCTGGCTGGCTCAGTCAGTAGAGCATGTGATGCTTGACCTCTGAGTTGTGAGTTCGAGCCCCACGCTCGGTATGGAGCCTACTTAAAATAAAAAAAAGTTAGAAAGAAAAAAGGCATACTGTATAATTCCATTTATATAATATGCAAAAACAGGCAAAGCTAATCTATGATGTTAAAAGTCAGGCCAATAGGGGGGGGGGGTCCTGGCTGGCTTAGCTGGTGGAGCGTGAGAGGCTTAATCTGGGGGCTATGAGTTCAAGCCCCACGTTGGGTGTTGAAATTACTTAAAAATAAAATCTTTAAAAAAAAAAGGCTAATGGGAGTAGGGAGAATGGTGGTGACTGGAAAGGAGCATGAGATGAGCTGCGGGGAAGCTGTAATATTGTTTATCCATCTGGTCAGTTATATAGGTGTATTCAGTTTGTGAACATTCACTTATGATATATGCACTCTTCGGTACATGTATTATGCTTCAATAAAAGTTTTTATTTCCAAGCACACCTGCCTGGCTCAGTTCATAGAGCATGCAACTCTTGATCTCAAGGTGGTAAGTTCAAGCCCCACATTGGGTGTAGAGCTTACTTACAAAAAAAAAAAAAAAGTTTTCATTTCCAAATGTACTAGAAGAAAACACAGGAGAGTTATTTTACTATCTCAGAGTGGGCAAAGCCTTCCTGACTTCCCAGAAGCCATAAAAAGTTAATAAATTTCACTACATAAAAATAAATTTCTAGAGTAAAACAAACAAAAACAACCCAACAGAAAAATGGGTAAGAATATGAATGTACACATCGCAGAAAGGGACATAACAAATAGCTCCACACATACAGAAATATGTTCAACTTCACTTATAATAAGAAAAAATGCAACTAATATGACAAGATATTTAAATTAGAAAAGACCAAAAAGTATGGTTATGCAATAAATGGGTAGAAGTGTGAGGAAAGAGGCACGCTCACACAATGCTAATGAGAGTATAAACTGTCATAACCTCACTGGAGATCAATTTAGCAATAAGTGTTAAAAATAAAAATGTACATATCCTTTGACAGAGCAGCATAACTTCTGGAAATTCACAGATATACTTGCACATGTGCAAAACAATAGATGCACAAGTATATTCACTGCTGCATTGTTTCTAATAACAAAAGACTAGAAATAACACAAATGTCTATCAACTGGAAATTGGTTAAATAAAGTAAATGTTAGAGAACATCTTTGCATGTATACATAAGAAAATGGTAAGGGCTGTTGATGTTGACCTGGCGAGTAAGACTAGACGGTCGGGAATCAGGGCTAAGAGAGACTTTCACACAGTATACCTCTCGTACTTTTTGAACCAGATACAAGACTTATTCTTTTTTAAAGATTTTATTTGACACAGAGAGAGAGATAGTGAGAGAGAGAGAGAGAGATAGTGAGAGAGAGAGCAAAAGCAGAGGGAGTGGCAGGGAGGCAGAGGGAGAGGGAGAAGCAGGCTCCCCGCAGAGCAAGGATCCCGATGCGGGGCTGATTCCAGGACTCTAGAATCATGACCTGAGCTGAGCTGAAGGCAGCCGCTTAACCAACTGAGCTACCCAGGCGTCCCCAGATACAAGACTTATTAAAAACTGTTTTTAAGGGGCGCCTGGGTGGCTCAGTCAGTTGAGTGGCTGCCTCTGGCTCAGGTCATGATCTTGGGGTCCTCGGATGGAGCCGAAGTAGGGATCCCTGCTCAGTGGGAAGTCCGATTCTCCCTCTCCCTCTCTCCCTCCTCCCGCTCGTGATCCCGCGATCTATCACTCTCAAACAACTAAAATATTTAAAAAACTGTTTTTAAGAGAAAAATGAGCAAGGGAGATATGTGGGTTCAGAACCCAGTATGCCATGGTAAATAAACTCTACAGAGGACAAAAGAAAATTAATGAGATTTTATTTTTTTAAAGATTTTATTTATTTATTTGACAGAGAGAGACACAGCGAAAGAGGGAACACAAGCCGGGGGAGAGGGAGAAGCAGGCTTTCCGCCGAGCAGGGAGCGAGCGGGATGCGGGGCTCAATCCCAGGACCCTGGGATCATGACCTGAGCCGAAGGCAGACGCTTAACGACTGAGCCACTCAGGTGTCCCAAATTAATGAGATTTTAAAGTAGAAAAATAAAAGTCAGATTTGTGCTCCCCAAACCATAGCAACCTTTAGGGAGGATAACTAAACGTTTATATAGAAGATCAGAATCTGCACTATACTTTCAGATGTATTATCTGATTTACTCCTCAGATTAAGGAATTAAGGTGCAAAGAGAGGTTATCTGATTTGCCTTAAGTTAACAAAGCTGTTCATGGCAAAACCAAGTCTTTTTACTAAAAACACGATCCAGGTAAATCACCAAGTTAGCAGTTCCCTACTCGGCTTTCTATAAGTCCTCTAACGTAACCACACTCTAACCACCCCACTTTTGGAGATACATACGGGCGACAACCGGGCAAACGCTTGAAAATATGCTTATCTTTAGAATGAATACACTGGTAAAATTCGCACAAGGTAATGTGACTAGGTAAATGTAGAAAGAGTTCAAGAGACTGTAAATGTGTCAGCCCAGTTTCCCGACTCTCAGACCAGGTGGCTTTTTCCTTCAGCATCCCCCAGACAGGGACCTACAATACAGGGCGAAACGGGATCAAGCCTGAAGGCTAGGCCGGAAGACCTGTGCAAGGAGAGAGAGAACATGAGAGAAGCGAGCCACCTACTCACACTCGTACTTCCGAATGACTGGAGGATACTTGGCCTTGATCGCCTTCTGCTCTTCAGTCAAATTGTAATCTCGAACATCTTCCTCCTGCGCCATAATTGCAGCACTCTACACTCTACTTCCGCCCTTCGTTAGCCGGACTTCGGCTCTGAATTACAACTTCCGCTCTAGACTCCGCCCCCCCTTGGCACGCCCCCTTAAAGAACCAGGACTCCATTCTCGCCTATGTACTTTATACCCTAAGATTTCTATCCTAGGGCCTGCTGCTGGGAGCACATCTTTAATAGGCTTAGGCCCTATTTTCTGCGTTTACTTCATCCGTTCTAAGAAATAAGGAAAAATAAATTGGAGGACCTAGGAGTAGGGAGACACTTGAACTAGACACCCCTATGTCTGAGTGGTTGGAAGCCTTTTCTTTCCGCCTCACTTCCAGAGTTGTTAACTAGACCCGAAAGCATCCTACATTTCTCATCTGAGTATTTTGACAGTATCGGGAGCTAAACGGCCTTTAAGAAAATGGCTGCCCCCTGGAGAGTGCGGACTAAACCTCTCACGTGACCCGGCGGTCGCACTCCCACCGGCTCCGCGCGCGCGCAATCGAAGGAAGTCGGCTCCGGGCCGTATGGGGGCAGGGGAGGGGCGCGCGCCTCGGACCCGCAGAAAGCGACTCTGCGTGTCTGGATAGGCTGCGAACGCGGCTTCCCCGCCCACCCTACCATTTGGGGCGCTCCGATTGGCCAGTGTTGGCGCGAAGGTGCGCGAGTCGGACCTCACGCAGGGGCCACAGGAAACAATAGAGGCCGCGCGCGCAGAGCGAGCGCCCGTAGCCTCCCCGCCCCTCCCGCAACGCTCGACCCCGGGATCCCCGCAGTTTGCCTGCCCGCCATGGCCGACAAGGAAGGTGAGGGTGCTGGGGCCGCCCGAGGAGGACGGGGGGTGCCGGGCTGGGCCGCGGCCTCGACAGGGCCTAGCAGTGAAGACAAGCCCGACTCTTGAGTGCTGTCCCCACCATCGAAGGCGTGAGGAGAGATCGCCCCGCGGGGCGGGCTAACGGCGCGCCAGTTCCTCCGGCGCGGAGGCCTGTCGCCGCGGCGTGGAGCTGGTGGGGGGGCCCCGGCCGCTATTTGGTCCCTCCCCGCGTCCCTGTCGGTCTGCCCGCCTCTCCCGGTTCTGCCTGCGCCGTTCCCCACCCCAGGGGCCGGTGTGCGGGCGTCCGCGGGGCTTCTGTAGACTCAGCGCGAACGGGAGCGTGCTCGTGAGGCCCGGCGCCGTCGCCCGAACGGCTAACGGAGTGACTGGCCTGGCCACCCCGAGAGTAATTGCGGGCTCGCGCGGGTGGAGAGGGGTGTTGGTACCTCCGCGGCGGGGGAGATTTGCACCTATCTCTTCCATTTCAGAATCTGGACTGGAGCAGGGCCGGTAGCTTTGGAAGTGTTGACTCAGTTTCCATTTGTGTTCGCTAACTTAATTTGTTTTTAACTTTTTAGCAGCCTTTGATGACGCAGTAGAAGAACGTGTGATCAACGAAGAGTACAAAATATGGAAAAAGAACACCCCTTTTCTTTACGATTTGGTGATGACCCATGCTCTGGAGTGGCCTAGCCTAACTGCACAGTGGCTTCCAGATGTAACCAGGTGATGTGAATCTTTTGAACGTTATCTTGTTGTGTCCTCCTCAGTGTAGATTTCTCACGTTGATTTTCTCCAGTCGCCCAAAGCGAGCACGTGATCAAAACCTATTGGTGACGTTTTTTTCTGGGCCAAAAAATAAGACAAAATGTAAAAATAGTTTTGCAATGTACCTGATAAGAGAAAACTTTTCTTTTCCTGATAACGAATTGAGTAGTCTGTTGTAACTACAGTTCACCAAATAATGTAAAATGTGTCAGCTTTCAAAAAAATGCTGTGATGAGTTCAGTTTTTTCAGCAAAACATTGGAATCTAGAGGTGGTAGCTGGTTAGTACGAACATTTATGTGACATGGTACTTGCCTTCAAGGAGCACGCGTATAGTTGAAGAGGCTGATGTAAACTAATACTTACGTGTGCTAAGAGCAGTTGTACAGAGATGCTTAGGATGTTTAGAACTAACCTGAAGGTGGAATGGTATTTATATAAGGGAATTGTGCATAGTGAGAGATTAATCACTTGTAGGGTAGGTCTTACACCTGAGAAGCTTACCTCTAAGAAGATAAAATCGTACTTAAGTTTACTTTCCATTTATTTAGGGTCTGGTAGTTACCACATAACCATGGTGTGTGAGTTTAGATAGACACCCCCCAGCCTTGACTTCTTGTGTATATAGTATGGTACATATCCCCACCCCCCCTTATTTGTAGGGAATATGGCTGAGAATCCCCAGTGGATGCCTGAAACCATGGATAGTACTGAACTCTATATTATGTTTTTTCCTACACATAACTGCGGTAAAGCTTAATTTGTAAATTAGACACGTAAGAGGCTAATAATTAATACAGTGATTATAATAATATACCATAATAAAAGCTATCTGATTGTGGTCTCTTGCTGTCAAAATCTCTCACTGTACTCACCCTTCTTGTGATGTCGTTGAGAAAATGTCTATGTGATGAAATAAAATGAGATGAATGACATGGGCATTGTGATGAAGTATTAGGCTACTATTGACCTCATGTTAAGTCAGAAGGAAGATCATCTACTTCCGGAGGGGATTGTGGTTGACCGCGGGTAACTAAAACCACGGATGGGGGGGCTACTGTGTTACAGTAAAAAATAATTTTAAGAGTGGCACAGATAAAATGATCACGGCAAGGAAAAATCACCTCAACCTAGGGTATCGTGAAAGGCTTCCAGGAGGAAGTGACAGTGCAAAGGTGAAGGTGAATTTAAATACAAGATTTTATCAAGACCAATACGCCTTTTGGGATAATGGGTATTTTATAAAATTGCTTCACCATTCAGAATAGCATTTAAAAATTATATTATGTGCTGAATAACTAATTTCTTCAAAATTCATGTCTTCAGAATTCAAGATCTTGCAGAATGTGGTTTTTAGGCTATGTTTCAGCTCAAGTAATGGAAATTTGATACAAATTTTACTAATAACTTAAAGAGGTTGCTACCTTCACAGTGGCATTAAAAAATGAAGAAGTCTGCCCTAATGATGTTTACCAAACTCCTAGTAAATACCTAGAAATTTAGAGTCGGAAGCTTCATCATGACCAGGAGTTCCCATGTTCAACTAATTGATGATCAGAATTTTTTAAGTTCAGTGTGCCTGGGTGGCATAGTTGGTTAATTGCCCAATTCTTGGTTTCTGCTCAGGTTGTGATCTCAGGGTTGTGAGATCGAGCCCCACGTTGGGCTCTGCATGGGTGTCTCCTTAAGCTTCTCTCTCCCTCTGCACCTCCCCCCACACTCTTTCTAAAAATAAATAATAAATTTTTTTTAAAAAAAGAATTCTTTGAGTTCAGGTTAAGTGGAGTCATTTCTCTCAGGAGTCCTCAGTAATAATCAAACCATTTAGGAACTGGTGGCAGAATACTTGATGAAAAATAGTTGAATGGTGGTTCCACAGTCATGAGCTGTATCATATTCGATCAGTGGATCAACATTGGCCACCCCACACCTACTAAATCATTCTGGAGCCATATTTTTAAAAACTTTCCTATATAATGCAGTAATTAGCTCAACTTAGAAAGCAATGAATTAGACTAAATTCCCCAAGGTTGAAATCCGTGTTATCTTAGTAACTTTCTACTTTAGCAGAACTAGGTAAATAAACCTTTTCGTAGTGTTTGACATTGGTCCAAATACCCAGCCTCTACCTTCCTTTTTTTGGATTCCACACATATAACAATGCTAATTTTTTTTTAGATTTTATTTATTTTTTTTGAGTGAGAGTGGGAGGAGGCAAAATCTTCAAGCAGCCTCCTGCTGAGCTCAGAGCCCCACACAGGGCTCAATTCCACGACCCATGAGATCATGACCTGAGCTGAAATCATGAGTTGGACTCTTAACCGGCTGAGCCACCCAGGTGCCCCAGCAGTATTAATTTACTTTTTAAGATGAGGATTACTTAGAAGCAAGCATACCTAATATCAAGTGTTTAATTTTTTGTGTCTGTTGGTGTCTTTTTTTCATTCTTTTTTTGTGTGTGTGGTGGTAGTGGTGGTATTTATTCATATTTTTTTTTTTAATACAATTGTTCTGTAATACTTTTCCTTCCCTCACTTCCTGTGGTTCTTTGTTTATCCTAAATGCAGGCATTCCCAGTTTTGTGTTGACGGCTCTCTTTCTTTCCTCTACTTTTTCCTTTCTTTTTTTTTAAGATGTTATTTGACAGAGAGAGACACAGCGAGGGAGGGAACACAAGCAGGGGGAGTGGGAGAGGGAGAAGCAGGCTTCCCGCCGAGCAGGGACTCCATCCCAGGACCCTGGGATCATGACCTAAGCCGAAGGCAGATGCTTAACGACTGAGCCACTCAGGTGCCCTCTACTTTTTCTATGTAGGATATAGATATCTATTGCCTCTGTGCAGAGGAATTCCTATTGGTTATCTCTAGACCCAACTTCTGAGCTTTTCCTGAATTTTCAGCTGCCTGCTGGTGTCTTCTCTGGAGTATCTTAGAGTCTTCCCCAACATCACATGTTCCAGACTGAGTATATACTTTCCATAGAGTCCCACTCCAGCTTTCTCCTATTGTTCCTATTTCTCTTTATCATAGTTGACTTTGGCTTGACATTTCCTAGGTTTTTCTCTTTTTTTTACTTGACAGTTCATTTACAAGCTCCAGTGGATTCTATTATATCTTTTCTAGACCAGAGGTTCTCAGACTTGAACATGTATCATAATCAGCTGGAGGGATTCTAGGATAGGCCATTGTGCCCAACATCCCAGGTTCCTAATTTAGTAGGTCTGGAGTGGATCTGAGAATTTAATTTGCCTTTCTAGCTGAAGTTCCTAGGTGATGCTGATGCTGTTGGTCCTGATACCACACATGAAGAACCTCTGCTTTACACTGTTAGATTAATCCTTCTGTGGTAATTCAGATGGTGTTAGGTTCCTTAGAAATTTTCCATGGTCCCTTGTTCCCCCTGCAGTCTAGAGTCGTGAAGGCCTTAAGGTGGCATTCAGCACCCTAGAATCTGTTTTTTAGCCTTCTCTCTTCGACTGCATTTTCCCACATCCAAAGTCAATTTGGGATATCAGTCCTAGTAGTTGTATGATCTTAAGCAAGTTTGCCTACTTTTCCTAAACCTCAGGTATCTTCATCTTTAAGTGATACATGGTTTGTAAACAGCTTAGGTGTCTGGGATTTTGTGGACTTGCCCTATGCTCAGTTCCCTTTCCTTGGAATACTATTTACCAGAGCCCTTGTCTCTTCTGGGTTTTAGCTCTCATTTTGACGTCTGCTGAAGTACCACCTCTTTAACGGACACTTCCTTAATTCCAGAAGTAATCTTTCTCATAATAAACTCCCATCTTCTTGTGTGCCTTTCATGTAATATTGGTTGACTTTTTTTTTCTCCTTAGCTAATTGATTTTTTTTAATTTTATTTTATTATGTTAATCACCATACATTACATCATTACATTTTGATGTAGTGTTCCATGATTCATTGTTTGCATATAACACCCAGTGCTCCATTCAGTACGTGCCCTCTTTAATACTCATCACCAGTCTAACCCATCCCCCCACCCCCCTCCCCTCTAGAACCCTCAGTTTGTTTCTCAGAGTCCATAGTTTTTCATGGTTCATCTCCCCCTCCAACTTATATTTTAATTATTTATGTACGTGGCTATCTAATTGCCTCTAGCTTTTCGAGTGCACGAATCATGTCTTAATCATTTTTGTACTTCATTGTATTTGGCACAATTTGTCTACTGATTAGGTACTTGGTAAATATTCGAACAGTTAGTTTACCTAATGTTATTTTCTTTCCTTTACCTTTTAATGAAGTAACCTAAAGTGTTAGTGTATCCAGCAATTGTTTTCTTTACCCCCAACCTATTGTAAAGCGTGAGTAATTAATTCACATTTTATTCCGTTAGAATTTTTCCCCAAAGGAATTGTAAATTTTTGGCCAACTTAAGAAATATTTACAAAACTAAGTGCTGTGTGATCCTCCTTATACTCCTCTATGGAAGATACAATAAAAGTCAGAAATATGGGGATGCCTGGGTGGCTTAGTCAGTTAAGCATCTCTCTACGGCTCAAGTCATGATCCCAGAGTCTTGGGATCAAGTCCCACATCAGCCTCCTTGCGCAGCGGGGAGCCTGCTTCTCCCTCTGCCTGCCGTTCCCCCTGCTTGTGCGCGCGCTCTCTCTCTCTCTCTCTGACAAATAAAATCTTAAAAAGTCAGAAATGTGGCTTTTTTGTTTGTTTGTTTTTAAAGATTTATTTATTTATTTGACAGCACAAGCAAGGGAGAGGGAGAAGCAGGCTCCCTGTGGAGCAGGGACCCCGATTCGGGCTCAATCCCTGGATGCCGGGATCATGACCTGAGCCGAAGACAGACGCTTAACCGACTGAGCCACCCAGGCATCCCAGAAATGTGGCTCTTGTTAAGTTTTTCTTCCCAAAACCTAGTTGTAATAGTGCCTTTTGCATACCATGTATATCACTGACTTCATTGTCTCTCTTAGTGTTAACTAATTTGAATAGTGACCATGTATTGCTATTACAGACCGGAAGGGAAAGACTTCAGCATTCATCGACTTGTCCTGGGAACACACACGTCAGATGAACAAAACCATCTTGTGATAGCCAGTGTGCAGCTCCCTAACGATGATGCTCAGTTTGATGCCTCACACTACGACAGTGAGAAAGGAGGTAGGAATCTTCAGACTGAAAGAAGGAATGATGTGTGGGTTATATCTTTCATACCTTTGAATTATCATGACAAGGGTGTAAAGTTTGATTAAGTAGCCTGTCAAATTAGTAATAAGATTTTGAGCTTTGGAAACCCTGCGTTTGCAATACAGATATTAGATATCAGAAGACATACTTAATGCATACTTGGTTCTATGTCTTTTCTAGAAACCTTCCTCTACTAGATGGAGGGGGTCTAGAATTGAAAGAAGCTAAAATCCACCATTCATTCATTCTGTTTGTTTTTTTTTTTTTTAAGTTATATTTATGTAATCTCTACACTCAGTGTGGGGCTTGAACTCAACCCTGAGACCCTGAGATCAAGAGTTGTATGCTCTTCTGACTGAGCCAGCCAGGTGCCCCTTTACTGGGGGAAGGGGGAGCTTTTTTTTTTCCAGCTTTATTGAGACGTAATTGACATATAACATTATGTAAGTTTAAGTTGTACAAGGTATTGATTTGATACACTCACATATTGCAAATTATTACCGTCATAGGTTTTTTTGTCCCTTCCTTAAGATTTTACTTTTAAGTAATCTCTATACTCAACTCACAACCCCGAGATCAAGAGTCACATTCTCTACCAACTAAGCCAGCCAGGTGCCTCCAGAGTCCACCGTTTATTACTGCTGTGCATGCATGCATTTGTGCATTCTCAGCATGGGAGATAATTGCCCCAAAGGGATGAAAATTGGTTCTTGGAAAGGGGGATGTGTGAAAATAATCTTAATTCTTTTTTTTTAGATTTTATTTATTTATTTGACAGACACAGCAAGAGAGGGAACACAACGGGGCGCCTGGGTGGCTCAGTCGTTAAGCGTCTGCCTTCGGCTCAGGTCATGATCCCAGGGTCCTGGGATCGAGCCCCGTGTGGGCTCCCTGCTCCGCGCGGAGCCTGCTTCTCCCTCTCCCACTCTCCCTGCTTGTGTTTCCTCTTTTTTTTTTTTTTTAAGATTTTATTTATTTATTTGATAGAGACACAGTGAGAGAGGGAACACAAGCAGGGGGAGTGGGAGAGGGAGAAGCAGGCTTCCCACCGAGCAGGGAGCCCGATGCGGGGCTCAATCCCAGGACCCTGGGATCATGACCTGAGCCGAAGGCAGGTGCCTAACGACTGAGCCACCCAGGCTCCCCAACAATCTTTATTCTTTAAACGTATAAAGCACAGATATACATGGTATACATAAATACACAGGATATCTGTGGTATTAAAATTTCATCAGGAGTGACAGAAAAGATGTCTAACAAGGTTTTTTTGGGGGGGGAGATTGAGAAACAATGACTTAAATTACCCTTTCCATTTTGAAGTGGTAGAAATGACAATCATGACACTTGATATGTATATAAAAATTAAATGAGCCATTTAATTCTATATTAGGAGATAATCTAAGGGTTTAGCTGTTCATGAAATACTTAACTCTTCCTTTTAATAGAGGTAGAAATGGATGAGTTACCTTTGTTGTTATCCCTAAACTCAAATTAATACCAAGAGAGAAAAGATACGCTCTCATTAAGATGTGTGATCTAAAAAATGGATGTTTACTGTTTCTTAAATTTCTCCTGATTAGTAGAATCCATTCTTAGATTATCTAAGTTCTTTTGGGCTCCAGTTACTTGCCAGGATTCTTGTGTGCAGTTAATCTTTTGATCACTCCATATTTCCTTAGGGTGATACAGAATGCAAAGTAGTAAGTTCTTAAGATAAAAGTCCACAAATACAATTCTGTGTCACTGACCCAACTATGCGTGATACAATTATTGGGAAGTTATTCTCTGGGTAGACATTAGTGTTGGGGTGGGGGTGGGGATGGACACTGAACTTAAGAGGTCTTGGGCTTGAAATCCTGTTATGCCACTCACTAGCTGTGTGGTTTTGGATAAATCATTTAGCTTCTCTGAGTATCAGCTTCCTTTCTATTAAATGAAGATAAATTATTTTTAAATAGGATTTTTGGTTATTTAGTGACAAAGCAAATACTCTGGTAATGTAATAAGTTTTTTTTTTAGAAATCAAAGCAAATAGAGAACTATGGACCCTGCCACTGCCGTAAACCTATCTTCTACATGTAGATCACTGTTAAATTGTTTTTTGAATGATTTATCTATCCCATTTATTGGCTCACTCATTCAACATATATGCTGAGTACTTATTGTACGCCAGGCTTTTTTCTTGGTACTAAGGATGCAGCATAGAATATGCTTTTCTGATCTGATGTATCTTGGACATCTTTTTGTGTAAGATGTATCTCCTTTTGATGGTTGTATACTGTGTCATAATTAACCATCCCTTATTTGACATTTAAGTGGTTTCCAATTTTCTGGCTTGAAAAACAGTTCTTGTACCATATGTCTTGCATAGTTTTGCTATAAAATAATTTTCTAAGTGGAATGCTGATCAAAGGGCAAGAACGTTTTCAAGTAAAATTAATAACTGCTGTTGCCCTCCAAAAAAGATCCACAGTCCCACCAATAGCGATGTATTTATGTGTATTTCTCCATGTCCTTGCCAACATTGGATTTACTTGTCCCAACTTTCGTCTGATAATCCTTCAGATTTTGTGTCATTCTTGGAAACGCTTTTATCATTCCAAGATTTTAAAATATTTACCTGTTATTTTCTGGTACTGCTTTATGTTTTGGCCATTAAAACTGTAATCTTTCTGGAATTTGTTTTGGCATTGGGTACAGAGTAGGAATCCAAGCATTTTTCTAAGTGGTTAGCAATTTTTTATTTATTTTTTTTTTTTTTTTTTTATTTTAAAGATTTTATTTATTCATTTGAGAGAGAGAATGAAAGAGAGAGAGAGAGCACATGAGGGGGGGGAGGGTCAGAGGGAGAAGCAGACTCCCTGCTGAGCAGGGAGCCTGATGCGGGACTCGATCCCGGGACTCCAGGATCATGACCTGAGCCAAAGGCAGTCTGTTAAGCTTAATTCCGACTCTTGATCAGCTCAGGTCTTGATACCAGTGTGGTGAGTTCAAGCCCTGCATTGGGCTCCATGCTAGGCGTGGAGGCTACTTTAAAAAAAAAATTCTGGGGCACCTGGGTGGCTCAGTTATTACGCATCTCCCTTCGGCTCAGGTCATGATCCCGGGGTCCTGGGATCGAGCCCCACATCGGGCTCCCTGCTCAGCGGGAAGTCTGCTTCTCCCTCTCCCGCTCCCCCTGCTTGTGTTCCTGCTCTCGCTCTCTCTCTCTGTCAAATAAATAAAATCTTTAAAAAAAAAATTCCATTTGCTGGCAAATTGTTTTCACTGGTTGTTGAGGTGGCATTTTTTTTTAACATAATGTATTCATCTTTTTCTGGTAACTGAGTTTTTTGAATAACATCAAACCAACTTTTGCTTTATCCCTCTTAATGCTTAATTACAGAGGAACAATTAAAAAAATACCTTAATAATGCGTAATATATTTGTACAACTATATAAATCACCCTATTTAATCCTCATAGGGAAACTGATACTCAATAGTTGTTTTGTAACTTGCCCTAAAGTTAGAGCTTATCTCACTTTCTCTCTCTTCTCTTCCTTTTACTCCTCCCTCGCCCCCCCCCATTTCAGATCACTGGATAGGCTTGGTGCTTTAAAGAGGGGTGGTGCTCTCTTCTGTATGGTCTTAACAATGGTGGAGGTAGATAATATCCTAATGTCTCTTGGGTGGTTATTAGGTTATTAGGTATCTTCAGGAACACTCACATTCCATTCCTAGCTTACTATCAGTCTTGCTCTCAGATGAAATATCCTGGGCTCTCAGATTGAACTATTGTAATTAGTTACCATCCACTTGACCCCATTTGGTTTTAGGTAGTGGATGGCAGACAGCTTCAAAAGATCATTGAACTTTCAAAGTGAAAACTGAAAACTGGCTTTGTCCTGTTTTGACAGTAAAAAGAATTTGTGTGTTTATATTAGGGTCAGCCTGGCTATAGTCACATTTTAAGCCCTTGTCAAATAGATTAGGTGTAAAATTTTACTTATGACACTGTTAGCAAGATCTTTCAATATCAACAAGTTTATTTTTAGCAGTTTATTTGGAGAATTTTTTTTAGGATATCTTTAGTCTTTTTTCTGAATTGTATAAAATAAACTTATTAAATCATGGTGAGATAATTGAATATTTGTTGTTAGAGTTTACTCTTTTTTGATAAAAAGGTGTTTAGGGACTCAAAGAGTGGCTTACAGGTAGAAATCACTGCTGGTTACCTGTTTGTGGGGGAGGGTGGATATTTGTTGGGAGGGACATGATAGTACTTTCTGGGAAGCTGGAGATGTTCTATATTTTGATCTGGGTGCTGGTTTTCTTGGTGTATACATTTGTAAAAATTTGTCAAGCTAGGCATTTTTGGTACATTATAGCTCAAGTTCCCCCCCCAAGTTTTGTGGGTTGTTTTTTTTTTTTTTAAGATTTTATTTATTTATTTGACAGACAGCAAGAGAGGGAACACAAACAGAGGGAGTGGGAGAGGGAGAAGCAGGCCTCCCGCCGAGCAGTGAGCCCAGCGCGGGGCTTGATCCCAGGACCCTGGGATCATGACCTGAGCCGAAGGCAGACGCTGAACAACTGAGCCACCCAGGCGCCCCCCCAAGTTTTTTTAATAGTGTTTTATATGGAGAGAAGCAAACAAAATAGGAATACAACTGGACCTTGATAGTCATTTATTGTACATTGATACCTCAGTCTTTGTTTCCTGCTTCAGATTTGGCCTTTTGTCTGTCAGCTTCTGCTTGGGAACTCCTAATTATTTTTTAAATAGATGAGTCCTCATCTTTGTAAAAACTCCATTGTGAATCGTTTAAGCTGACTTACTACTGTATTTTAACAGCAGTTAGGGAGACACCCTCTGTTTAGTATGTCTCCAATACCAAAATACCCCACATTATATAGTCTGTGCCCTTGCTCTGCGGGCTCGGCTGCAGCTGTTCCCTTCCCTTGTCATCGGGATCGCTTTTTTGGCAGTTAGGCTTTTTTGGCAGTTAGGCTTTTTTGTCATAGTCATCTGTAGTTCTGTTTTCTCTCTCTGTGTTTAGACTGAAAGTTTCTTGCAATCCCCTATCTTACGCTTTCTTTTTTACATTGTAGATACTCAAGGTCTAGAGTTCTGGGGGAAAATTCGTTTAATGTGGGATTGTTTTCTCCTCTAGAGTCTATTCTGAGTTTTTAACTTTAGATTTTTAGTCTTTATGAAACATTTGCATTTCAACTGTAAAAAGTTATTTGGAAATTGAAAGTTATCTAATCTGCCAACCATATTACCCATCTTATGTCCTTGCTTTTTGAAAAGATTTTTGTCCTTCAAAGTGTGACACTTGTATAACAGTGCTGTTGACAGGGTTTTAATTTATAAGTTACTCTCACAACTTTTCTTTATGGAGAAGATATTTGAGACTCAGAAATTGAAGGCCTTCCCCAAATCACCAAGCTTTGGCAGTCATTTAGGCCAAGGTCCGACTCTTAAGTATCTTATCATGCTGCTTTTTGTAATTCTTCGACTAATCATTAACTACCTTTGTTTATATGTTGTTTTGCCAGGATTTACATAATCACAAATTATATTGTTATACCTTTTATAATGGCACTTGGGAGAACTAAGTGCGTACAGTAGTCAAATGTGAATGAAAATGTTTTTATCTAGTCCTTGCCTGCCTGGTTTATTTCAGCTAATGATTGTGGTTGGCATGTGTAAGTGGGGGTTAAGGAAAATGCAACTAGCTATTGTGGCTCTGTTTTTCTTCGCTGGACTAAGAGAAATGGTACAGGGAAAAGATAACGGTGTGATGGTATTTCAGGAAGGTCATTCCAAACTACAGCTTCAAATAGATGGTGTAAAGGGGACTCTTTAGTATCTGGCACACTGTGTACTTTAATATTCATTAAAATAGTAACTTAAGGGGCATATGGCTGGAGTAGATAGTTGAGCATCTTGAGTCTTGGTTTCAGCTCGGGTCGTGGTCTTGGGATTGGGCCCCACGTCTGGCTCTGCACTCAGTGCAGAGTCTGCTTGGGATTCTGTCTCCCTCCGCCCCTCCTGCTCATGCTCACATGCGCGTGCTCTCTCGCTGGCTGTCTCTCAAATCTTAAAAAAATAAAATAGTAACTTGGGTTTTATTTATTCAGCACTTTTTGTTACTTTAGATGAGATTTGAAAATTGCTTACTGAGAATCTACTTTCGAAGTGGAAATGGTAGTGTTCCTTACTTTGAGATAGTTAATACTATCTAGAATTGGTGTAGGTACAGCTGAAAGAGTATTAGGCTAGGAATCAGGAAAATGGGAATTCACATTAGGTTCAGCCATAGTCCTGTTACTAAGAACAGATTAGTGTAGGTACTCCAAATTTGTTTTTCTTGGTAAAATTTTGGGGGATATTAACCGTTTTCCTTACTGTGTAGGGCTGCAGTAAGAATCAAAAGAAATAAGAGGTATGAAAACACTTTATACTATTAACAAATGTCTAGATTATTTCTAGAATTATACCAGTTTGCTGATAAAAAGCTTGCCTGTGTCATAATTTGAGTGACAGAGTAGCTCTTGCTTTGTCCTCATTTGCAATTTCTTATTTACAGAATTTGGAGGTTTTGGCTCAGTTAGTGGAAAAATTGAAATAGAAATCAAGATCAACCATGAAGGAGAAGTAAACCGGGCACGTTATATGCCCCAGAACCCTTGCATCATTGCAACAAAGACTCCATCCAGTGATGTTCTTGTTTTTGACTATACAAAACATCCTTCCAAACCAGGTACCTGCCCTCTTCAGTTCAAATACAGATAATGAGTCACTATGGGAGTACACTGTTCCACTCAATCTGGGTTTAATTGCTTGTTATTTGTATATTTTAACATCCTGTGATGTATACTGGTATATGTGGATATTCTTCCTTTGTTCTTACCTAGGTGAAAAAAAATGCTTTTTTTTTTTTACACAGAACAAATGATGGTGCATTTTAACTGTTAAAAATTTGATCATAATGGGTCTGTTTTGCTATAAATATGAAGAGCTTTAGACCTCTTCATCAAAATTCCATTATGCTTTGTAGACCCAAAGAGGCAGTAGACTCTGGATAGTCTTGATGTGTCTGTTAATTTGCAGACCCTTCTGGAGAGTGCAACCCAGACTTGCGTCTGCGTGGACATCAGAAAGAAGGCTATGGACTTTCTTGGAACCCAAATCTCAGTGGGCACTTACTTAGTGCTTCAGACGACCATGTACGTATCCTTCTCATTTTGATGCAAATCTGGGCTGGTTATCAGTTGGTTTCTTTTCTGAGGTATGTGGGGAAGTGAGAATCTTCCATTTATATAATAGTTAATTTTACATTTAAGACCATCTGCCTCTGGGACATCAGTGCTGTTCCAAAGGAAGGAAAAGTGGTGGATGCGAAGACCATCTTTACAGGACATACAGCGGTAGTAGAAGATGTTTCCTGGCATTTGCTCCATGAGTCTCTGTTTGGGTCAGTTGCTGATGATCAGAAACTTATGATGTGAGTAGAATCCATGTTTTAGTTTTTTCCTTGTTCTCTAGGTTTTATATTACCCATTTCAAGCTTTTTTCTTGTTTTTCCTTTTTTATTAAAGCTGGGATACTCGTTCAAACAATACTTCCAAACCAAGCCACTCAGTTGATGCTCACACTGCTGAAGTGAACTGCCTATCTTTCAATCCTTATAGTGAGTTCATTCTGGCCACAGGATCAGCCGACAAGGTCAGTTTGGTTTATTTTAAGAAAAAAACATTGGGTAAATTTCTTTTGCTTCCTTGGAATGCACAGAGTTCTTTCAATTGCAGGTTTTTTTCTCATAAAAAAATTATTGATTGCACTTGCTTTTCTTTTTGTACATAGACTGTTGCCTTGTGGGATCTGAGAAATCTGAAACTTAAGTTGCATTCCTTTGAATCACATAAGGATGAAATATTCCAGGTAAGAGAAACTAATGCTGCATTTGTGTGTTTGTTTAAGGAAAACCTGGATGTGTGAGTAGGCACACTTGTGCTTTATCCCCTTACTATCAATAATAGAAATCTTCTACGTATCTATGATAATCTCTGTAGGAATTGGGATTGTTATTTCTATACTTCCTCAAACTGGTCATTGGCCACTCTTGAGGTATTAAGAAAATCGGTGCCCGATAATTGTATTCATGTTCCTGACATTTGTCTCTTCCCTTATTTCCAGAACTTGCCATGTCTGTTGATTCTGCAGTTGAAGCCAAAAGTACTAGCTCCATGTTTTCTGCCTCATCAGTTTAAGCTCCTTTCTTAACATGCAAAAAGCTCTCTGACTCAATTCAAGAAATGTGGCACTATGTTCAATGCTTATTGCCAGGACACTGTGAGGAATATGTTATATATAGTCTTTGCTATCAAAGAGCTTACAGGGGCGCCTGGGTGGCTCAGTCATTAAGTGTCTACCTTCGGCTCAGCTCATGATCCCAGGGTCCTGGGATCGAGCCCCGCGTCGGGCTCCCTGCTCCGCGGGAAGCCTGCTTCTCCCTCTCCCACTCCCCCTGCTTGTGTTCCTTCTCTTGCTCTCTCTCAGTCAAATAAATATATCTTTAAAAAAGAGCTTACAGGGGTGCCTGGGTGGCTCAGATGGTTAAGCATCTGCCTTCGGCTCAGGTCATGATCCCAGGGTCCTGGGATCGAGTCCCGCATCGGGCTCCCTGCTCCTTGGGAGCCTGCCTCTCCCTCTGCTCTCTCTCTCCCTCTGTCTCTGCCTCTGTCTCTCATGAATAAATAAATAAAATCTTTAAAAAAAAAAAGCTTACAGTTTTATAGCAAGGAAAGGCCCATTTAGATTCACCTAACAGAAGATTGTTAAGTGTTAAGAACTAAAGGGTGGGGGCGCTTTCGGGTGGGTGGCTCAGTCAGTTAAGGGTCTGCCTTTGGCTCAGGTCATGATTCCGAGGTCCTGGGATTGAGCCCCCCATTGGGCTCCTTATTCAGCGAGGAGTCTGCTTCTCCCCTCTGCCCCTCCCCCCATCTTGTGTGTGCATGCTCTCTCTCTCTCGTAAATAAAATCTAAAAAATGGGAGGAGGGGGCACCTGGGTGGCTTAGTCTGTTAAGTGGCTGCCTTTGGCTCAGATCATGGTCCCAGGGTCCTGGGATCAAATCCCGCTTCTCCCTCTGCCTGCCGCTCCCCCTACTTGTGCGCTATACTCTCTCTCTGTCAAATAAATAAATATATCTTAAGGAAAAAAAAGAACTTAAGGGTGGTCAAAGTTAATTTTGGTGTGTGAAAGTGGCCTCTGAATTAGGCTCTAGGTGAGCCATACTCCTGTGCACTTGGTCTCACTTAACCTTACTTTCTACTCTTAGGCTGCTCCAGTGAACATTATATCTTTATCCTGTCTCTTTGTCCTTGCCTGTAATGGGGCTCTTGCCTGGACAGTATCTAAATTCTTCCCTAAGTGTTGGTCACTGTGCCCTTTTGTCTGTACATGAAGCTAGGACTTCTTATCGAACAGTGCAACAGTGTGTGACTGTTGTACGTGTGGTAGCTAACTTTAATAAAATCATTGTAAGGGGTCAGGGTTTCTTTGTTTTAATTTTTTATCAGTTTTATGTGTAATACTGAATTTATAATAAGTACTTGAGAAAATAGATACTGTATGTGTGTGTTCTGTACTTTAGTTCTGAGGTCAGAATTGGATTACATTTGGTCAGAAGCCAGAATTAGTAAAACTAGATTAAGATCAGATCTTCAAAAATATAAGATGAGAGGCACCTGAGTGACTCAGTAGGTGGAACATGTGGACTCTTGATCTCAGGGTCATGAGTTCCAGCCCCACATTGGGTGTAGAGTTTACCTAAAAATTAAAAATCGTGTGTGTGTGTGTGTAGGATGAAATAGTTTACTTAAAATTAATCTATTTTTTTTTAAGATTTTATTCACTTATTTGAAAGAGAGCGCCAGCAAGAGAGCAGCAGAGGGAGAGGGAGAAGCAGACTCCCCGCAGAGCAGGGAGCCCGATGTGGGGCTCGATCCCAGGACCCTGAGATCATGACCTGAGTTGAAGGCAGCCGTTTAACCAACTGAGCCACCCAGGCGCCCCTAAAAATCTTACACACACACACACACACACACACACACACACACACACACACACACACACACACACACACACACACACACACACACACACAGAGAGATAGATAGATAGATAATGAAGTAGAACAAAAGCTGACATCCTGGCTTTAGTGATAGGTTATCTTCATACAAGAAACCATCTTACCTACCTGTCATGGTTTTTTTGTGTTTTTTGGGTGTAGGGATTACTTAAAAAATAAACAAACAGAAAAAAACAA
>NW_027397080.1:12244409-12266443 GCF_003265705.2 Callorhinus ursinus | reverse complement strand
TTTTTGGGGTTTGGGGGGTTTTTTTTCATGGGGGGAAGGTTTGGGTTTTTTTGTTTTTTTCTGTTTGTTTATTTTTTAAGTAATCCCTACACCCAAACTGGGGCTGAAACTTAGAACCCTGAGATCAAGAGTTGCATGATCCAACCAACTGAGCCATCCAGACACCCCCTCCAGCTGTCAATTTTAATTATAATGTCTAAAATACTTTGATTTCTTTTTTATTTATGAAATTTTTTAACTGTTAAATATAATTTAGGTATTTTACCCTTAATTTTCTAAGTAACAGCTTTTCTGTTTACTTCATTCTTACTGTAGGTTCAGTGGTCGCCTCACAATGAGACTATTTTGGCTTCCAGTGGTACTGATCGCAGACTGAATGTCTGGGATTTAAGGTAAGTCTTGTATTGGTTACTCTTTGTGGAGTTATTTTCTTTATTTATAGTTTTCCAAATTAGTTACTTGGGATAAATCTGTTTTAACTTTTTTTAAAATCTTTTTGTGCTAGTAAAATTGGAGAGGAACAATCCCCAGAAGATGCAGAAGATGGGCCACCAGAATTGTTGGTATGTTCTGCACACTGAGTAGTGTTAATATAGTCCGTTGTTTATTGCCCTCTGCTTTTCATATCTTTGTTTTCCTCCCTCTTCCAGTTTATTCATGGTGGTCACACTGCCAAGATATCTGACTTCTCCTGGAATCCCAATGAACCTTGGGTGATTTGTTCTGTATCAGAAGACAATATCATGCAAGTGT
Organism: Callorhinus ursinus; assembly: GCF_003265705.2. NCBI lineage: Eukaryota > Metazoa > Chordata > Mammalia > Carnivora > Otariidae > Callorhinus > Callorhinus ursinus. The sequence continues at coordinate 12,265,690 of NW_027397080.1, read as the reverse complement.
GGCAAATGGTAAGTGTTGTCATTTATTCGGACATTAGGTAATAAGATGTAGTATCACTTCATACTTACAGACTTTATGAATACAACTGGTATCTCTGGTTAGTTTACTCCCAAGTATGACTTTAGCACTTGCTGCACATTATCATTTTCAGGTGCGTGCTCGTTACCTTTATCTGCTTATCCCCCTGGTATCTCAGACTTCTTTCTCCCTTCTCCTTATTCCCGTTTTCTCCTGATTTTCCTGTTTCCTATATGGCTCCAGTGTCATCACACCGCCCCCCCCCCCAGCTCAACCAACTTGAAAACTCAAGAGTTCTTCATTATCTGTTCACCTCTAGGTCTGGTTTACTTACCAGATTTTACGTTGTCTATCTGCACTGTTCTCATACCTGTACTAATCTTATAGAGAGCACACTACGTACCCGGCTTTCCTGTTTCTACTCCACACCCTGGTTTTTTGGTCAGCTTCTCATTACTACTTGCTGGGCTGTTGCAGTAGCCTCTTTGCTGGCCTCCTGCTTTCCCTGCTTTGCTAGCAGTTGAGTCTTTGGGAATGGTCATTCCTTTGAAGTGGCTTGGAGCTCTGAACATGCCTAGCACAGTTTCTACCACAGTGGCACAGCATCAGCTACTGCCATTTCTCCATGAAATATTACTAGGCTCCAAAAACAGCCCTGTTCTTAATATCCCAGTTGGGAAGTGATCACCCTTTTTCGAACTTCCAGAGTGCTTGGAATTTATAATAAAGATAACTGTAATGTCTAATGTATAGCAATATAAGAAACACTTGCCTTTTGGAGATGGATGGTGGTGACAGGTGCACACAAGGTGAATGGACTTAATGCCACTGAACTCTGTATACTTAAAAATGGTTAAGAGGGCGATTTTATATGTATTTTACCACAAATTTTTTTTTAATTGCATAACTTTTGAATGATGGTAGCCTGATTAATGAAAAGATTTAGAAAAAAGATTTTGTTGTTTTAGGATAGATCTAGAGGCAGGAATAAGCTCCAGGGGAAAGGTTTTGGCTCAACACGAGGAAAAATATTTTAATAACCAGAACTTTCTTGGGGTGCCTGGGTGGCTCAGTTGGTTGAGCGTCTGCCTTTGGTTCAGCAGGGAGCCTGCTTCTCCCTCTCCCTCTGCTGCTCCCCCTGCTTGTGCGTGCACTTGCTCGCTCTCTCTCAAATAGAAAATCTTTAAAACAGAACTTTCTTAAAGAATAGCACTGTTAGGGCACCTGGGTGGCTCAGTTGGTTGAGCGACTGCCTTCGGCTCAGGTCATGACCCTGGAGTCCCAGGATCGAGTCCCACATCGGGCTCCCTGCTCAGCAGGGAGTCTGCTTCTCCCTCTGACTCTCCCCCTCTCGTGCTCTCTCTCTCATTCTCTCAAATAAATAAAATCTTAAGAATAGCGCTGTTAATCTTAGTTAAATAAAATGAAAAAGAGATGAGAGGTTTCGTGGTCTATGAGATTAACAAATTATATGGTATATCCATACTTTGGAATATCATGTATCAAAAAGAAATATGCTTAGTTTTTATAAGGTATTTATGCCATGAAGTAGGGAAAAAGCGGATTGTAGAACAATATATTATAATCCCTCGTACTAAAATTATTGTAGCTCGAGTGCCTGGGTGGCTCAGTTGGTTAAGCGCTCGCTGCCTTCTGCTCAGGTCATGATCCCAGGGTCCTGGGATCAAGCCCACAACGGCCTCCCTGCTCACCGGAGAGTCTGCTTCTCCCTCCGCCCCCCTTCACCCCTGCTCATCCTTACTTGCACACTCTTCCCTCTCTCCCTCTTCCTCTCAAATGAATAAATAAATACTTTTAAAAAAGTAAAATAAAATTATTGTAGCTAGTCTTGAATTTAATTACATGTAACTGTTTAGACACTTGTTTGCCATAATGTGGGTGGTATATTTAGGCAGTTTTTGGATTTCTTCTTTATACATTTCAGTATTATAATTTGTAAAAATTATGTATTACATGTGTAAACAGAAGATCTACCTTACCTTTTCCTTGTAATACACCCACGTATAATATAAAAAGTTGAGAGTTCTGACAGGAAGGTGAAATGTGCTGCCTTGGATAGCCTGTCAGTTAAAGATAGTTTAGTAGTTGCCATGGGAATGTTGTAGGAGATTGAACTGTATCACCTTCGGGCCAGGTTGTTCCTTTACTCAGTTTTTTTAGAATTGTGGTAAAAGAAAAAAAAGAACTGTAAAACAAGTAAATATTTTGTCTTTGTCCAAGTTCCTAAACCCTTGGGGTTGTCCGAGTGGTAGAAGTCTCTGTTGCTGTTTATAAGGAGCCCCTTTTGGCCACACCTGAGTTTAGGCTCAGGAGGTAACTTAGGGCCCCTGGCAAGCCTCAGGATGGGGCTGGTCTCCCAAAAGACCAAATAGGTGATTGGAGAACTTTTCAGTCCCTCCCACCCACAGGCAGAGGGGATTGAGCTCTGTAAAACTGTTGAAAAGGCTCTATGTACCCTCTTGATTCGATGAGCTTCCGAGTTGTTGAATATATTGATGCTGTCCAGAGAAGACCTAGAAGCTTTGCATTCCCTTCTCACCTTGCCCAGTGCTTCACTGCCATTTGGCTTTTCCTGAGTTGTAAGCTGTATAGTAAACTGCTGATAGTAAGCAAGGCAGCATGTTCATGACTCCAGGAGTCATTCCAGCAAATTATCAAATCTAAGGTGGCGGGGTTGGTGGGGGATGGGGGATGGCTTGTGGAAACTCCTGAGTTGATAGCCAAGTTGGACAGAAGTGCATGGGTAGTCTAGGCACTCAGGGCTTGACACTGGCCTCTGAAGTGAGGATCATAGTCTTGTGGGACTAGGCCCTTAAACCTACGGAGTCTGACGCTACTTTCAGGTGCACTTAGTGTCAGGATTGAATTAAATTGTTCGACACCCAGTTGGGTGAAAAAGACACTATATATTTGTCATCAGAAACATTACACAATTGTATATTTTCCTATTCCTGCAGTCAGATTACAGGCTCTTTAAAGAGAAGATTATCCCATCCTTTGCAGCACGTAGCCTAGTGATTTGTGCATAGTAGATGCTAAGTAAGAACAGTAAACTTTGCCCAAATGTAAGTGTTTTCTGTATTTAAGATTATGCCTTTCGGGCTCCTGGGTGCCTCCATCACTGGGCGTCTGCCTTCGGCTCAGGTCATGATCCCAGGACCCTGGGATTGAGCCCCGCATCGGGCTCCCTGCTCTGCGGGGAGCCTGCTTCTCCCTCTCCCCCTGCCCCTGCTTGTGTTCCCACTCTTGCTGTGTCTCTCTCTGTCGAATAAATAATAAAATCTTAAAAAAAAATTATGCCTTTGGATGCAAGTTTTTCATCAAGTAATAGAAGTAGAGCTGATTTTATGCTAAAGCAGTTTTCTTTTAAAAATATTTATAAATTGAGTTTTGAAACCCATGGTTTGAGGGTGGGCTCTTAATGAAGACTTTCTAATTTATTTATTTTTTTACTATAATCACAGAATTATACAACCATCCTCACAGTAATTTACCCCTCAGAAAAACCCCCTACCCATTAAGCATCACTCCCCATTTTCCTCCAGTCCTCCCAGCATTAGGCAACCCCCAGTCTACTTTATGGATTTGTCTGTTCTTGACATTTAATATAAATTAAAAACGCAATATGTGAGTAGCTTTTTTTTATTGCCAGATAACATTTTTATTTATTCATTGGTCATTTAATGGACATTTGTGTTGTTTTTACTTTTTGACTCTTGTGAATAATGTCTAGTAGAAGGACTCCTGAAGGTTGAGTATCAAGACAAATAGTAACCGTACTTCGGTGTTGTGGGAATGTCCTGATCTAGTTGGCCTGTGGGCCAGCTGCCTGTTTTTGTTGGGACACAGCCATTCATACCCATTCATTTTCAGATGGTCCCTGGCTGCTTGCATGCAGCAACTGCAGAGTTGAATAGTTGCTACAGAGACTGTGGCTCACAGTCTGTCTCCCTGGCCTAGTCTGTTTTTTGAAACTTTAACTTCAAGAAGTATCCTTCATGTTTACTGAATACCTTTTTCTCTGTTTCTTGTTTTTGGGCAGGCAGAGAACATTTATAATGATGAAGATCCTGAAGGAAGCGTGGATCCAGAAGGACAAGGGTCCTAGATATGTCTGCACTTCTTGTGATTTTAGACTCCCCTTTTTTTTCCTCTCAACGCTGAGATTGATTTAACACTGGTTTTGAGACACAGACTTTGTTTGGCTATCCCTCTGATAGGTACCATCAACAATGTTATTAGCCCAAACAGAGGGTGTTTTCTAAATATTAACTAGGGGACTTGATTCAGTAAAGCCACAGACTTAATATTTAAATTTTCTTTAGGAATTTTCTAGTAACACAGGTCTCAAGTAGCCACAGAAAGGGGAATATTATGTGTGGTTATTTTTCTTCTTAGGCTATATCCCCAAGTTTTTCAGACTCCTTTAAGTAAAGGCTAAAGTAAGGAAGGAGTAGAGCCAAGTGAGGTAGGTGTCTGAGCCATGAAGTATAAATACCACAAGATGTCGTTTTTATTCAGGAAATGGGGGAGATTCAAGTCATAAATTCCTGTTCTAAAATTTTCCCACCTGACTTTCCAGGATGCACATTTTGCTATGTAGACCAGTCTCCTCTCAGTTTCTTCAGTTAAGTCAAAACTATGTGTTCCTCTTTCCCCCATATATTTTTGCTTGTTAGTGTATTTCTTGAGCTGTTTTCATATTTCTTTCCTTTCTGTGAAATGGTTTTTTAAAAAACTTGGGACCACCAAGTTGTAAAGATGTATGTTTTTACCTGACAGTTATACCACAGGTAGACTGTCCAGTTGAGTTGAGAAGAGTGAATTGATAGCTTGTATTTGTTTTTAAAATTAAATTAATCCTGGATAAGAGTTGCTTTTTTTTTTTTTTTTTTTTTAGGAGTCAGTCTTTGACCACTAGTTTGGTACCATCTCTATTTTGGGTGACCTGTTTCACCAGCAGGCCTGTTACTCTCCATGACTAACTGTGTAAGTGCTTATAATGGAATAAATTGCTTTTCTACGTAACCCCATGATGGGTTTTATTTGGTATACAACATTTATCAAACACCAGTCTGGCTTCTTGAAGAGTTGTTCAGAGGACAGTTACTGTGTATGGTCTTCGACTATCAAGAGCAGAATTAAATATAATAGATCCAGAGCTATAGAAGAGAGCTTTACTCCTTCCCAGGGAAAGTGCAAGACATTAAACACTGAGCCAGAGGTAACACGGATTAGTCTTTGATAACATAACATCTTTTTGAAGTCTTTCCCTAGAGAACTATGTAGACTTTCAAGACTGTCAAAGGCAATGTGGCAGAGAGCATTTAAGGCAGACTTTAAATTTGGAAAAGGTGTTTGAACCTTTGCCCGTAGAGAGGTTGACTCTCCCCAGTATGTTTTTCACTGGAGCCTGTATTTAGAGGTTAGAAATAATAGGCTCTTGCAAGTCTTTATCACCAAGTGCCATAACCAGATAAAATGCCTGGTTCTTTGCCAGTCACTCAATTTAACGGAGTACATCACTCTGACCCAAAATCATTTTCATGAGGGACAGTCTTTGGGAAAATCTGAATATCCTTAAACCTTTAGGTTCAAATCTAGATTGGTTTCTTTTTCCAAGTTAGTAGTTCTGAGTGTAGTGAAAATTATTTTGACACAGGAGTAAACTGTATGAGTCCACACAGACTTAAACTTTGTAAAAGGATTCATTTTAAAAGTCTAACACTCATGGCACAAAAGAATTCAAATTGTAAACCCATATCATGAAAATCGGCTGCCTTTTTGACCCTACCTGTGCTCCAAAAAATTTAGTTTTGGGTCAACACAAGGCAAGATACATTCTTCACAACACTAAAGTGTCCATATATCCGTTATTTACTCTGTGCACGTGGGAGTTGCTGTCAGAGGACAGAAGGCTCATTTAAAACAGGTCAGCCAGTATTTGTAACTTTCCCAGGGTGAACTGCTTGCCAAGTCCTTGGCACTCCCTTCTCTGGAAAAAAAAGTATGTCCAAAGGGTACTTAGTGATCCTTTACTAAAAAGTTTTTTGTTGTTTCTGGGTTACAGATTCGGCCATACGTTTCTAAACAGCCCCTGCAAGGTTGAGAAAAAAAAGAATTAAGTTCATACTTGGTGCAGCTTGAAGTAATACAGTGTAAAGTTCATCACAGCAAACTTCTGAAGTTTAGTTAGTGCTGGCTAAGTTGGGGAGAGGGCGCCTGGGTGGCTCAGTTGGTTAGGCGACTGCCTTCGGCTCAGGTCATGATCCTGGAGTCCCAGGATCGAGTCCCACATCGGGCTCCCTGCTCAGCAGGGAGTCTGCTGCTCCCTCTGACCCTCTTCCCTCTCATGGTCTCTGTCTCTCATTCTCTCTCTCTCAAATAAATAAATAAAATCTTAAAAAAAAAAATTTAAGTTGGGGAGAGATTGCTAGAGTATAATTTACATATGATTAGTGATGCATTTCTCCTCACCAAATGCCTATTTGGGTGCCTCCTATTTACAAAACAGAATGAATGGTAACCTATGTGGTGGTGATGGGAGGGGCTAGCTAGAGATTTTCTCTGCCCACGTTAACCATACATGGGTATTAGAGTAACTGGGATTCTGTAGTTTCGTTTTCTTAAGATGAGTTGTTGCCCTTTCCCTATTGTACTTTTTTTTTTTTAATTTTTTTAAAGATTTTATTTATTTGAGAGAGAGAATGAGATAGAGAGAGAGCATGAGAGGGGGGAGGGTCAGAGGGAGAAGCAGACTCCCCGCTGAGCAGGGAGCCCGATGCGGGACTCGATCCCGGGACTCCAGGATCATGACCTGAGCCGAAGGCAGTCGCTTAACCAACTGAGCCACCCAGGCGCCCCTCCCTATTGTACTTTTAAATCTGATCCACACAAAGGTGTTTAACATATCATTTTCCTTATTTACAAGGTTCCTAATCTCCCAAACTATAAGCATAATCAGTCATGCCTGGATAAAACAGGGTAAAAGAAAATGCTAGTAAGTTAGGAAAAGTATCAGTTATAATTGTTATTTGTGAGTTTGTATCCAAGACACAAGATTAACCAGGAAATTAAAAATAATATTTATGGGCATCTGTCTAGTATACAACTTGACCCAGACCTTTTTTAATCCTTAGTTTCTTTATCCGAGAGAATCTAGGACTTTATACAGAATATAAGAACATTAGTATATAAAGAAAGGAATGAATAGGTGTGTTGCTTGTTTCATATTTTAAGCAATAATCCTGTCCCACAGGCTATAATATAACAACATCCACTTGAGCCTTTTTTATGACTCGAGATTAATTTAGCCTTTTGGCCTCCTTTGTCACAGTCTGAATTAGGTAGCATAACTGTCTTCTCTGCTATTCTAAGGAAGCTATTTATGAATAGCAGATGGGGTAGGATAGGCCAAGGAAAGTAAGAATGCACAGAGCCCGGATATGTCATCCTGTTAGAGAATTCCTGGCGATAATTAGAGCATACTTTGAGTCCTGCTAGAAACAAACATTCCAAGTGACCCCTGAATGCTGAAACCAGGCAATGTGGAGGTATGTGTTACTCCTAACAGACTTGTCATTTGACACACTCTTAAGTTTTCTTAAGGCATTAGTATTGTTAAGTTAGGAGCAGCAATAATGCAAACACCACTCTTACACCCTCAAGGATCACCTTGAGACTGTGTCTCGGTTCCACCTGCCTGAGAAGTGGGAGCGTTAGCCTGTCCCAGGCTCTTGGGTAGCATAGCCCTTTAAAAAAAGAGATCCATTTTCCATCTGTCATGGATGAGCACAATTTGGAAATCATTTCCCAAGTCACTTTTTTGCTTTTCCCTGTTAAGTGAAATTTCCCCTGAGCAACATCTGCCCTCACCACCACCCCTCAGCCAGTGTTGGTAAAGATCTGAGTAGCAGCAGAAACTGACTTATAAGTGGAGAGCTCTTCAGTAAGGCTGATCCTTAGCTGCTCCATCTCTTTATTCTTCTGTTGCTGGAGTTGTACCCCGCTCCTTAACTGCCTCTGTCGTTCTTCCATTTCTTCCAGCTGCTCCTGCAGTGAGAAGGCCAAGAACATCTCTAATGAACAGAACAGTAAAAAACGAACATTGTCCGTTACAGTTGATAAAGCACTTTCTTCCACATGGTTTAACCTTCACACCAGTATTGAGGTTGAGAAACAGGTTCAAAGAGGTGTTTGGACAAAGCGATCCTACTTTTGCCAATGGTGACCTGAAGGAGTCCTGTCTGTACCTGCAGATGACAGTTTAATAGGATCCTGCAAAGGGTGGGTGGGTGCTCAGAGGGATTTTTGTTTGTTTTGCAGTTTTGTTTTTTAAAGATTTTATTTATTTGCCACAGAGACAGCGAGAGAGGGAACACGAGCAGGGGGAGTGGGAGAGGGTGAAGCAGGCTTCCCGTGGAGCAGGGAGCCTGATGCGGGGCTCAATCTCAGGACCCTGGGATCATGATCTGAGCCAAAGGCAGAGGCTTAACGACTGAGCCACCCAGGCACCCCTGTTTTGCAGTTTTCAGTGTGGGGGAGGATTTTGGTCCTCTAGTTGGTGCACTGAGAGTTTCATGGACCTCTGGCTCGGTGCAAGTTTGTTTTTGTTAGGATAATCCGTTTTTATATATCATCCTGCAACTTAAAGGAAACCAAGTCTTGGGGTACCTGGCTGACCAAGTCTGTGGAACATGCGACTCTTGATCACAGGGTTCTAAGTTCGAGCTCCGTGTTGGGTGTGGAGCTTAAAAAAAAAAATCAATTCTTTGTAAGCAATTATTAACTGTAATTCCAGGAGAGTTCAAGTACTAGAAGTCCACTTGTTTACAGGAAAAACAGTAAATACAAGTTTTATATTTGAACCTCCTTGAAGTCCAGGATAGCTCTACCTGGTACTTAACTGTAACATCCTATGCACATAGGTGCTTTATTAGGATGTTGGCTATCACAATTGTTAATTTCCTATATCCTGTACTCATTACACTAAAAGTGAATTCATTCCAAAGTGCTAAATTGGAAGATGAAGAAGCAATGCCCTGGAGGCCTTCAGGAGCCGTAAGATAACTGTCAGTTTCCCATTCTGCCAAAACCAGACAGGATACGTTCTGTAAACTGTCTCTGCCCAGGATTAATGCCTGAGGAGTGAGGTAAGGAAGATGTCAGCAAATCAGTCTCTGGCATAGTTGCTAGCTGGCGTGGATCCTTAGGAAGCGTGAGGGAGATGGGAAGGGAAGTTGAAGTTGGAAGGCCTATTTTAAAGGGGTAATGATTTCACCTCAGATTTTGAAGAATAAGACAGGAAGCCAGTTTGGGTACATGCTGTTATTAGACGGGTCTAAATAATTGGTTCTATGAGTCATCCTTGGTATACCTGTAGCACATCAGTCTGCAGTGTTTGATACTCTGGCTGAATCTCAGCTTCCATCAACCTTATCAAAAGGCCCTTTTTTAGTGCCTTAGCCATACTTTGGCACCACACAGAGAAGCAGCCTTATTACCATCCAAGCCTGTCTTCTGAAGGGAAGCATCTGCATACCTCTGCCCCAGTTTCCCAAGCCAGCAAACCTGTATTTTGGTGAGGCATAAAAGTATCTGCTTGGGAAGGCAGTCTGTACCATCAGTGATAAACTGACAGGAACAATGTCACAGAATGAAGTAAATACTGCTAGAGCGACTGGCATTAAAGACAACCTCCAGTCTTGGGGCGCCTGGGTGGCTCAGTCGTTAAGCGTCTGCCTTCGGCTCAGGTCATGATCCTAGGGTCCTGGGATCAAGCCCCACATCAGGCTCCGTGCTCAACAGGAAGCCTGCTTCTCCCTCTCCCACTCCCCCTGCTTGTGTTCCCTCTCTTGCTGTGTCTCTCTCTGTCAAATAAATAAATCTTTAAAAAAAAAAAAAAAAAAGACAACCTCCAGTCTTAACACTGTGTAGTACCAACCAGAGTAACTTTCCAAAAACTGCTTTATCATCTGAGTCTTCAAAAGCTTTCCATCTTTTTAGTCTGGCATTCAGACCCCTCTAGTTTGACCCCTACCTCTAACTAGAACCTCCATTATTCTTTCATATGAACACTTTGCTCTAGCCTGCACCGTGTTGTATGGAAACTACTACAGGCCACATGTGGCTATCAGGTACTGGAACTAGGGTCTGTCACCTAAACAGCATCTGCTATGTTATATCACTATCTTTTTTATTCATGTCTAACTCCCAATCAGATTGTAGGTTCCTGTCCAGCAGCACCCTACACATAATGCGTGAAATACGTAGATAGTACGCATTCCATAGTTAAGCATAAGCGACCTACCGTTTTCAGCTAAAAACTTTGACAATGTTCTCAGCAAATCCCTTGTACCACCTACTGCACCAGTCACCAAATCCTACACAAATATTTTACTTCACGTATCTTACATTCTCTCTCAAAGTGGTCTTTCCAGGCTCTTTCAATTCATCCTGCACACTGCCAATTTTAAGAGCACTTACCTATGTGCCAGGCACCATTGCAAATGTTTCACAAATATTACCTCATTCCTTGCACGAGCCCTATGATGTGAATTATTACTAATCCCAGTTTACATGTGAGGGACTGTGGAGCCACAGATTAAGTAATTTGTCCAGTTTCCCAGTTAGAAGTGGTAGAGTCAGGGGCGCCTGGCTGGCTCAATCAGAAGAGCCGCTCAAGCGGCTCTTGATCTCAGGGTCATGAGTTTGAGCCCCATGTTGGGTGTAGAGATTAGTTAAAAAAAAAAACTTAAAAAAAAAAGTGGTAGAGCCAGGATTTGCCGCTGGCTTAGAGCTCATGCTGTGCAACTGCTTCGCCGCCGCCTTATCTATCGGCTCTTCAGTGGTCCTCAGACTTGTGCTTGAAACCCCAGGAGGAGGCCATATTGAAGTGCCCTTGCCACAGTTAGAAAGTAGCTCCTCACTTTTACCATTCCATACAAGATTCTGTTTGGGGGAAATGGGTCTGTGGCTTTGGAGGAAACCTTTTTTTGAAAACCAGACTGAATACATCAAACCCTTTACAGTCCAGTCCCAGTCTACCTCTCCAGCCACATCTGTCTCCTGCTTACATTCTTCATGATTCGGCCACACTGAGCTCACTTCCCTTAACAATGTCTTTTTGTGTTTCTATGCTTTTGTGTAAGCTGTTCCCTCTGCCTGGAATGCCTTTCCCTTGTCTACCCAATGGATTTATTCTTCAAGGCTCAGCTCAAACACCTTGTGAAGCTGAATGTGAACTTGAGCTAGATTGCCCAGGGTCAGAATCCTCCTTCCATCACTTCCTAGCCATATAACCCTGAAGAAATGACTTAACTTTTTGTCTCATCTCTCTCCTCATTTTTCACAGTGACTAATTTGTACCTCTCTCACAGACAGGCAAGGATTAAATGGATTAATACATGTAAAGAACTAAAAATATATGCTAGCTATTGTTAATCCTCATGAAATTTCCCCTGTGCTTCCCAAGGCACTTGGGATTCACAAATCTACTTCACTGGTACAGTGCCTTATTCCTACAACTATTACAGTGTTTATTACATTGAAGAATATTAATTATTTCATTGATTCTAAGGCTTTCACATTTTAACATCTCAGGTCAGGGTGCATTTTAAAAACAAGTGTCTTAGATTTTATGAAATATATTCATTTTATCTGGTATCCTTCCTGGACTATAAACCATTTGGGGGCAGGAACTACCCCCCCCCCCAGCCATTTCTCATCTCCTCTGCCAGCACCTAACTCATTGCCTGGCACATGGTAAGTAGGCACTAAGAAAGTATTTGTTGAATGAACAGGTGATGGTGATGAAAGAGGCAAAGTTTACAACTGCAAGAGTGAAGTGTACCCTTGAAAAGTAGTCAGATGCCGTTAAGTGACCTTTGGCAAACAGTCTGGGAAGCCATTTCAGAAAGAAGAATTTGCTCACTTAGACCTTGATTCCCACTTTATGATATAGCAATAGGAGACATTTCATCAAGCGTGTTTTTCATAGAATGATCTTTGGAAAGCTGCAGCAACCATCAGATCTGAAACAAATCCAGTACAGTGATGAAAATTACAGGGGGGGACATTTTTTTTTTCCAAGATTTTATTTATTTGACAGAGAGAGACACAGCGAGAGAGGGAACACAAGCAGGGGGAGTGGGAGAGGGAGAAGGAGGCCTCCTGCCGAGCAGGGAGCCCGATGTGGGACTCGATCCCAGGACCCCGGGATCATGACCTGAGCCGAAGGCAGACGCTTAACCAACTGAGCCGCCCAGACACCCCAAGGGAGGAAACATTCTACAACCCTCATTTTGTGTCAGAAAACTCCCCCAGAGGGGGTGCCTGGATGGCTCAGTTGGTTGGGTTGGGTGCCTGATTCTTGATTTTGGCTCAGGTCGTGAGATTGAGCCCCATGTCAGGCTCCGCGCTCAACACAAGAGTCTGTTTGTCCCTCTCCCTCTGCTCTTCCCCCTGCTCATGCTCTCTCTCAAATAAATTGAATCTTTAAAAAACAAAAAAGCTCCCCCAGAGGATTCCCTGTTGATGGAACCACTGTCCCAGTGAGCCTTGCCTGAGGTCTCAACACCCTCTGTGACTTCTCACCTCCGCCCCCTTCATTCAGGGGCCACGTTTATCCTGCATTTGTTCTCGAAGCCCTCCCCTTTCTTGTCTTCCGCTACCATTTCTTCCCCTTACCTATCATAGCCTCCTAATTAGTCCCCTCGCTTCTACGTTTCCAGCCCATTTTGCACACTGCCACCAGTACTTTTTCTAAAAGTAGAGAGGCAGTCATGTTACTCCCTTTACTGATGCAGCTGACTACTGAATGAAATCCACATTCCCTAGTCTGGATTTCAGAGTCCAATATGATCTGCCCCAACCTAGCTCTTCAGTTCAAATCACCTTTCAGTTTTTCTTTTTATTTTCTTTTATTTGAGACAGAGCGAGAGAGCGCGAGCTAGCATGATTGGGGGAGGGGCAGAGGGAGAAGCAGACTCCCCACTGAGCAAGGAGCCTGATGCTGGGGAGGGGTGCTCCATCCCAGGACCCCAGGATCATGACCTGAGCCACCCTGGCACCCCACCTTTCAGTTTTTCACCTTTCACATATTTTGCATATGTTGTGTTAAATATATTAAAATTACCTTCACCTATTTCTTTTTACTTTTTTAACGTGACTATTAGGAAGTTTAAAATTCCGTATGTGGCTTGCATATTTCTTTTGGACAACACTGGTCTAGGTCTTGCCTAAATTTCAATACCCAGCTCAAATAATACCCATTCTTCCATGAAGTGTTCTGTGCTTTAACCGATGACTAAAATAATTTCATTATCCTATAGCACTTTTAGATGCACCTCTCTTAAATCACATGCTGCTTTCTCCCCTGGGTTACAATTATTCTCTGTTTGAGTACAAGCTATTAAGGATAGTATTTATTTAAAAAGAAAAAAAGGCTCTTTGACTACATTGTGAACCAATAAGAAAGCAGTGGGGGAGGGGATTGAGGGTAGTGCACAATGCATTCACTATTAGGACCAAAAACCCCATTGCTTTCATGATACAAACTATAGAAAGCTTGACAAAATCTTGAGTGAAGTGAATGCAGCCATTTTCAACAGAGGACCTGTTCCTTGAAGGATGTATCAATATCTGGAAGGGCGTAAGCTTTTTAAGTTTATCCAAAGGATGTGTGTTTCAAAAGATGAAAATACTGCTCTGAAAGGCTCTCACAGTGGTCCACGGTGCTTACGTCAGCATTAAACTGATATGTCCCCTGAGCCGGAGTGGCAGAAGTAAGTAAACCATACTCCCTCTGAAAGCTCACAGTCTGTGGGACAGACAGACAAAATTGTGTTTTCACTTAGTATTTATATCCCACTCTATCTATAAAGAGATTAGGGGGCACCTGGGTGGCTCAGTCGGTTAAGCGTCTGCCTTCAGCTCAGGTCATGATCCCAGAGTCCTGGGATCGAGTCCCGCGTCGAGCTCCCTGCTGAGCAGGGAGTCTGCTTCTCCCCCTCCCTGCCGCTCCCTCTGCTTGTGTTCTCTGTCTCTCTGACAAGTAAATAAATAAAATCTTAAAAAAAAAAAAAAAAACTGGCTCACACTTAATCAGAAGTAACTCGAATATAAGCGAAATGGTGACAATGCACTAAAAACAAAATGAGGACTAGAGCTTTATAGATTTCGTCCCAGTTGTGTGTGTGTGTTTTTAAGTAATCTCTACACCCAGTGTAGGGCTCGAACTCATAACCTTGAGATCAAGAGTTGTGTGCCCTACTGAACAGAGCTAGCCAGGTGTCCCTCATCCCAATTTTAAAACTGGGAAGCTTCAGGCAGAGATGGGACAGGTGGGACTTGAGGGTGAGTGCATGGGGAGGGAGAGAAGGAACACCCCACTTAGCCTCGCCCCTCTTGCTCTCTGTACCCAAGCACGATTCATGCAGAATTGGAAAATTGAACTGAGGGTTGCTGGAGTGGTGGGGGGGTGGGAGGGAGGGGGTGGCTGGGTGATGGACATTGGGGAGGGTATGTGCTATGGTGAGCGCTGTGAAATGTGCAAGACTGTTGAATCACAGATCTGTACCTCTGAAACAAACAATGCAACATATGTTAAGAAAAAAGAAGAAGAAGATAGCAGGAGGGGAAGAATGAAGGGGAGTAAGTCGGAGGGGGAGACGGACCATGAGAGACAATGGACTCTGAGAAACAAACTGAGGGTTCTAGAGGGGAGAGGGTGGGGGGATGGGTTAGCCTGGTGATGGGTATTAAAGAGGGCACATTCTGCGTGGAGCACCGGGTGTTATGCACAAACAATGAATCACGGAACACTACATCAAGAACTAATGATGTAATGTATGGTGATTAACATAACAAAAAAATTTAAAGGGAAAGAAATGTGAAACTTGTTAAGAGGGTAGAGCTTATGTTAAACATTTTTACCACATATACAAAAAGGACACAAGGAAACATTTAAAAGTGATGGGTACGTCTATTACCTTGATTGTGATGACGGTTTCTTGTGTGTATGTATGTGTCCAAACTCATCAGATTGTACACATTAAATATGTACATTTTTTTGTATATCAATTACACTTCAATAAAGCTGTTTTAAAAAAGGAAAAAAAAAAGAATTGGAAAATTGTACCGTGGAAAGTGCACTGAAATATTCAGGGTTGGTCAGACCAGGGGGCAAAAATCCCCAGCTCAGAGGCGCCTGGGTGGCTCAGTTGTTAAGCGTCTGCCTTCGGCTCAGGTCATGATCCCAGGGTCCTGGGATCGAGCCCCACATCAGGCTCCCTGCTCTGCCGGAAGCCTGCTTCTCCCTCTCCCACTCCCCCTGCTTGTGTTCCCTCTCTCTCGCTGTGTCTCTGTCAAATAAATAAAAATCTTTAAAAAAAAAAATTTAAATAAATAAAATCTTAAAAAAAAAAAAAGAAAATCCCCAGCTCACTGAGCCTGCGCCCTCGTCTATGAAAGCGATAATACTTGATTCGGAGGATTAACGAGAGGACCGAGTGACAACAGTGTCGGGGTGCTGCATGCACTAGGGGTGCAGACGGTTCTCAGCCCCTAGCACAGGCCTGACTGAGTGGAATGAAGAGTGGAGTAAAGAAGTGAGTGGACGCCCCAAAGAGTAAGCCATCCTTCCTGCACAGGAGAGGATCCTTCAAAGTGCCCGGAAGACTTCCCGCTCCGGCCACGTCTTCCCCCCAACCCCCGGGCTGACGGGTGGCACTGTGCGGACGCCCAGGGGGCCTACCCGGTACTGCTGCACCTCCTCATCCCGCTTTTGCCTCACAAGCCTGATCTGGTCCTCCAGGTTCCTGTGCTGCAGCTGGAGCTGCCGGGCCTCTGCTTGCAGGGGTCTCAGAGCCTCCCTCATCTCTTGGATCTCGGCCTGGGTTTTCTGTAGAGCTTTGGCCGCAGCTTCTTTCCTCTCTAGAAGGCGCAGCAGCTGAGGCTCATACTCCTCCTCCAGGCCCTGGCGGCTCTCCGCCATGAGGTTCTCAAACTGGGCAGAGAGCCTCCGGCTCTCCTGGAGAAAGTGCCCGTCGCTCTGGCTTGGAGGCGCTTCCAGCTGTTGCCGTAGCTGCTCCTTCTGCTTCTGGTTGGCCTCCCGGAGCTGGGCCAGTTCCTCAGAGAGCTGGGCCGCCCGGGTGGTCAGCACGTCCCGGAGCTCGGCAAACTGGGCCACGTCCTGCCGGCGGCACTCCAGCTGGTACTGGTAGGCCACACACTCCTTGGTCACCTTGAACAGCCTCTGCTTGACCAGCCGGATCTCCTCCCTTAGCCCGTCCCTCTCCAGCTCCGCTTGGGCGTGCAGCTTGTAGGCAGCCAGGATATCCTGATGGACCCGCTGCACCTCCTGCAGGGCTGGTTCCCGGAGCAACACCAGCTCGTGGATGAGCTGGTCCCTCTCCCCTTCCAGCTGGGCCACAGCTTGGACACACTGCTGGAAACGCTCCTCCAGCAGTTCCAGATCCTCTATGCTCAGGCTCTCTGTGCTGGGACTAGGCCCAGCGCTGAGGCCCTCCTCAGGGCGCGCTTTCTCCTCGCTCGTGCCCGTCTCTCCCCCATGACCGGTCTGCTCTGGGCTTGCGGTCTTTTCTGGCTTCGCGGGCTCTTCCACATAGAGGATGTCTGGCTTCGCAGGCTCGTCCGTGTCCAGGACCTCCCCTGGCTGCCTGGTCTCTTCGATGTGCAGGGTCTCCTCGGGCTTCTCTGTCTCTTCCACACAGAGTGTCTCATCTATCTCATCGAGGTCACTTGTGTCCCCCAGGGAGAGAATGTCGTCTAAGTTCAAGGTCCCCTTCAAAGACAGAGTCACTTCTGGGTCCAAAGTCCCCGCCTCATGGGGGGATTCAGAGTTCTCTTCTTCAAGAGGAGAACTGCCTTCTGCTCTTGTTTCCCTGCAAGAGAAATGACTTAAAGTGAGAGGACAGCCACAATTCCAGGATGGTTGGCAGTGGGAGCCTTTAGGGTTATATCCGGGTCTCACATCTCAGAGGGCACTTGTCTGCTCCCTCCCCCATCCACGCACCGCTCAGGTCCCCTGACAGCATCCCCATCATATCAGTGTCTCGTCTCTGCTTACATACATAAATACATACCTTCAAGGCCGGGAAACTCACACCTGAGCCGCCCCAATTTGTTCCGCTGTCATAAGAAAATTCTAGTGTCTTCTGAAGTAAAACCTTCTCTGCAATTTTTTAATTTTAATTTTATTTTTTAAAGATTTTATTAATTTATTTGACAGAGAGAGAGAGTGAGCACAAGCAGGGGGAGCAGAGGGAGAGGGAGAAGCAGGCTTCCCGACGAGCAGGTGGGGCTTGATCCCAGGACCCTGGGACCATGAGCCGAGCCAAAGACAGATGCCCAACCGACTGAGCCACCCAGATGCCCATCGGCAATGTTTTTTAAAAGATTTATTTATTTTAGGGGCACGTGGCTGGTTCAGTTGGTTAAGCATCTACCTTTGGCTCAGGTCAGGATCCCAGGATCCTGGGATTGAGCCCCGAATTGGGCTCCCTGCTCAGTAGGGAGCCTGCTTCTCCCTCTCCCTCTGCCTGCTGCTGCCCCTGCTTGGCTTGCTCACTCTGTCAAGTAAATGGATGGAATATTTTTTTTAAAAGATTTATTTATTTTAGGGAGAGAATGAGAGAGTGAGGATGGGGGGAGGAACAGAGGGAGAAGGAGACAGAAACTTAAGTAGACTCCACACGGAACACAGAGCCCAACTCGGGGCTCGATCTCACAACCCTAAGATCACAACCTGAGCCAAAACCAAGAGTCAGACACTTATCCGACTGCGCCACCCAGGCGCTCCTTGTCTGCAATTTTTACCTAGACTTCATTCCTCTTTCTAGAATCAGACAAACCTAACTACTTTCTCATGTAAGTTCTTTAGACACCTAAAGAACAGTAACATCTTTCAATTATTCCATGTATGCCAAAGTGTCCAGTGCCCTCCTCATTTGGATCACTTCTTTTTGACTAGGCTCCAAATTGTCACTGTCCCCTGGGGATGGGTATTGGAAATAGTACCCAGATGTGTTCTGAGCAGTGAATCTCTGGACACTATACTCCTATTGATAAAGGCTAATATTGCCAATATAGAGCAGCTCTATCATATCGTTGACAAATACTGAGTTTGACTAAAAGCCTTAAGACTTTTTCACACCAAGTGCTTTTAAATCACATCTCTTGTTCCTGTAAAACTTTTCATCTTGTTGGGGCATCTGGGTGGCTCAATTGGTTAGGCATTTGACAAAGGGCTGTAGGATTGAGCCCCGTGTTGGGCTCTTCTCTGGGCGTGGCGCCTGCCTGAGATTCTCTCTCTCCCTTTGCCCCTTCCCATCCCCCCTCCCTCTCCAAAACAGAACAGAACAGAACAAAACAAAACTTCATTCGTCTTGTTAGGATTGGCCCATCGTCTGGCCTATCAAAGGCTCTTGAATTCAGATTCTGTGATTCTGACAGAGAAGCTCCTTAACCCAGCTGCCAGTTGCCTGCTAGCTCAACCAGTTCCTGTTAAGGAATATCCTCCTGCTTCTTTGGCCTTCAGATGGCTTTGGTCCTTCCTGTTTCCAATGCATCTTATCTGCCTTGGATCTCTGAGCAATTCTTTGAAAATATAAAGTACCATGGAAATAACAACAATAAATTACACTTATAAAGATCTTATATGTGGGGCGCCTGGGTAGCTCAGTCGTTGGGCGTCTGCCTTCGGCTCAGGTCATGGTCCCAGGGTCCTGGGCTCGAGCCCCACATTGGGCTCCCTGCTCCGCGGGTAGCCTGCTTCTTTCTCCCTCTCCTGCTCCCCCTGCTTGTGTTCCCTCTCTCACTGTCTCTCTCTCCGTCAAATAAAAAAAAAAGAGAGAGAGAGATTAAGTAGTTTGCTCAAGGGAACTCAGATACTCCTTGGGCACCAGTTATAAGACAGTCTAAATTTGAGTATAGTTTTCAAGAAAACTACTTTAGATATAAAGTATAAATGAAAAGCCCCTGTATCAAAGAATTTATGTCTTGAAAGAGCTTACTTGTGGGGTGCCTGGGTGGCTCAGTCTGTTAAGTGTCTGCCTTTGGCTCAGATCATGATCCTGGAGTCCCAGATTCAGGCCCGCATCGGGCTCCCTGCTCAGCAGGGAGTCTGCTTCTCCCTCTGCCCCTCACCCCGCTCATGCTCGCTCTCACTCTCTCTCAAATAAAAAAAAAGTATATATATGTGTATATATATATACACATATATATACATCTATCTTAAAAAAAAAGACATTTAAAAAAAAGAAAGAAAAGGCCTACTTGTGTCCAGGTTTTAAGCTCTATATCTTAGCTCCAAGTTCCCACTACAGATTATTTTTATTCTAAGATTTGATTTATTTATTTTGAGAGAGAGAGACAGAGCATGCACAAGCAGGGGGAGGAACAGAGGCAGAGGGAGAGAGAGAATCTCAAGCGGACTCCATGCTGAGCACGGAGCCTGACGCGGGGCTGGATCCCACAACCATGAGATCATGACCTGAGCTGAAATCAAGAGTCAGACGCTTAACTGACTGAGCCACCCAGGTGCCCCCAGATTATTTTCCTTCTAAATCATTGTGTATTCTGTCCTCCTCTCTAACACCTCAGGAATCCCTGGCTTCCCATTCTGTGTCTCACGGTAGCCCTCGGGAAACCATAAGTGTGGCTTCACCAGACCCCAGACGTCCCTGGCCTCACACCACCCAGCACCCGCACTGAAACCTAAAGCTTGAAGACAGCCTCAACAGTCACCTAGTTTGTCCCCATCCCTCTACCAGAGAGGGTGTTGTCTAGATCTCTTCACCTGGCATCACTTGGCATCTCAAACTATCCTCCTCCCTGGGCTGGCTACACCTGTGTTCTCCGGCTCGGAAAAGCACAGCCCCATACAGCAGGTTGAGGAGGCAAATAATCCTTAAGCAGCTCTTTCCCTCACCCACGTAGCCAACTCGCTGAGAACCAACCGATCTCAGAAAGTCTCCAGTCTCTGGCCCCTCCTCACTCCCTTGCCGGGGCCCTACTCCAAGTCATCACCACACACCTGCACTTGCGTGAGAGCCTTCCGACGGGCTTTCTTCCTTCTCACGCCCGTCCGTTCTCGACAGTGCCCCAGCCCTTGCCAGGACATAGCCGTGTTGCACCACTTCACGCACAGACAGCCCACTGCCTAGCCGAGATCCAAAGCCCTTAATGATGTGGCCCCAACAGACCTTTTCAGCCTCAGCTCACACTACTCCCTGCCGCCCACCCAGGGCTTGACAAGCCAGAACATGCGGTAACACTTTCACACCTCCTACTCCTAGCCCACTATGTCTAAAGGCTCCAGCTGAGAACATACAGCTCCTTGTAGGCCACCCGATTAGAGAACAGTCCTGCGCTACCTGGAAAGGTAGAGCTCCTAGCGACAGGAAGGATGCACCTGCTCAGCCAGCCAGACCCCCTTCGATCCTCAGTAGAGCCCCTGCTTTCCCAGCAGACGGCCCTCACACGCTCTTGCTGAGTCCTCTCCCCTGGAATGACGTAACTGTGTTCAAGGCAGGATTCCAAGGCTTTCACATGAATAGTCCGGTATATGATGCTCATCTTTTACCCCCGTTTTGTACGTGAGGAGACCAAAGCACTGAGTAAAGAACTCACTCAAAGTTCCACGACTCGTAAGTAAGTGGTGGAGCTTGCAGAAGATGGTCTCTGGCTCCAAAGCTGGATGGAGCTCCCGCTGACCCCTCTGTTCCCAGAACAGCCATGAGTTCCAAAACAGGTGCAACAGCTACAGCAGGTCTAACGCAGCTTAGCATTCAAAATAGACTTATTTACCTACTTGTAAATGTCTGCTCATCCTTCAAGCCCTGCTCAAACTGCATCTCTCCCCCAAAGTATTTCGCAGACAAACCCATTATTGCGTTCTCAAGGCCCTCTGTGTGCAGCTCATCATTGCACTTGGCACTCTGTATTACAGCAGTGAGTGTGTCCGTGTGTCCCCTGAGAGTCCATTTCCTAAGGACAAGTAGAGCTCTCATTCCCTGGGGACCTCAGGGTGGGGCTCTGTAGAGGGAATTCAGGCAGAAGCTGACTGGGATCCAAGGAGGATACTTGCAAGGTCAAGTGGCCCAGCTGGACGTAGAACCCTGGCCCCCTGACCCCCAGGCAGCGCTGTTACCCCACACACTGTGGTTGCCGCGGTTACCCCCCCCCACCCCCCCCCCCCCCCCCCCCCCCCCCCCCCCCCC
>NW_027397080.1:12227186-12244309 GCF_003265705.2 Callorhinus ursinus | reverse complement strand
GCCCCCCCCCCCCCCCCCCCCCCCCCCGCCAGGCCTCTGCTAGATGCTGCCGTCACACAGCTGTCTCTAAGACCTGGGGAAAGTAGAGTATGGGAGGTCTAGGGGCCAGGGAGCCGGCTCAGCTGGGGGCCCTGACCTCAGGCTTCCTTGGGCTCCAAGCAGCCTGCCTCTGCCACTTGGTTCCTGGTGCTGAAGGACTCCAGCACTTCCCACTCTGCATCAACGCCACGGCTAGGAGTGTCTGTGACACAGTGAGGGCATGAGTTGGTGTGTATCTGACTGTGTGTACCTGTATGTGTATATAGCAGTACAGGTGATCATGCGTGCAAAACGATGCTCAGCTTTGTGCTGTGCGTGACACTGAAGGGGGATGGCGTGGGTGTACGTGCACCTCCACCTCTTTGGGGTACAGTCTGACCTGGGGCAGAAATCCTCCCTACTGGCCCCAAATCCCTGAGCCACAGGCCCTTTCCCCCTAAGCAGTGGTGAGCTGACAGTGTGGATGGTCCGGGGAGGGCCTCGGCCGCCTGCCAAGGTCCTCCTCCTGGCCTGGGACGGGCGACCCTCCCCACCCCCAGCCTCCATCCCAGACCTCAAACAGGAGAGAGTGAGCTGCCAGAACAGACTCCTAACTCCAGACTGGCAGCCGCCCAGCCTTGCACCAAGTCTCTTCCACACAGCGAATTCGGCAGCCGGAGGCCTCCCTCTCCAGTTGCATTTGGGGTGAGACATGAAGGAAAGCGAGGAGCCAGCGTCCTTGGCCACTCCCGCCCAGTGGCATTTGATGGTTGATGCCCACCAGTTCGAAAGGACTCATTCTCACCCAGCCCCGGGAAGGGGGTGGGGGGGCTATAAAAAGCCACGGACAAACAGAGGTGCCGGGACCCCGGGCCTTCCCCATCCCCCTCGGCCGGTGGCTCCGCCGGGTGCCACTGCCACACCCCGGCTGGCCCACCACCCCCAGCCAGGAGAAAGGTGCTCGCGGGGGCAGGGGAGGGGAGCTCCTCCAGCGCCCCCTCCCCACCGGACGGCGACGCGGGCCCTGCATGGTCCTACCTCGCGGCCTGGGCGGCGCCGTCCCCGCCGTGCCGGGGCTCCGGGCTGGCCATGGCTGCGCGACCCCGGGCTGGGCGGCCGCGTTATTAATAGCCGGCCCCACCGGCCGCTCGCTGCGCGCCCGCGCCCGCGCCGGCCGCACTGGCAGCTGCCGCCGACACCGGATCCCGCCCGCCCCGGGCCGGGCGCGCCCACTTGGCCCCAGCTCCCGCCCGCGGGAGGAGGGAGCGGGCCGCGCGGCCGGGGGGCGGGGGTGGGGGGTGGCCGATCCGCGTCGCCCAGACCGGCCCGCCCCGAGCTCTTCCCGAACCTTCTTTCTCTTCACCCTTTCTTTCCAAGGGTCCCGGTTGCTGGGGGCCGAGGAGGAGGGTGGCTCTGCGGCCCCGGGAGAGCACCCCGGCCGGCGGGGGCAGGGGTTTGGGGGTGGGGAACTGAGAGGGACCCAGCACCCCAGCGCGCGCAGCTCGGCGCCCTGAGATCCCCACCCGCGACGGGGCGGGGTGGGGGGAGGAGAGGCCGGAGCGCCGTGTCCCGCAGCTGTCCTGAAGGGCTGGGGGAGGAGGGGTCACGGCCACACCCCGTGCGTTTGGGGACAGCCGGGAGCCTGTTGCCGGGGTTAGGGAAGGGCGGTGGGAGGATTGCGTGGAGGGGTTTAAGCCTATAAAGTCCAGTCCAGATTTAACACCGAGGTCCACCCCCACGCTGCGAGGTTTCCTGGAGTCTCTCCGCTTGCTCCACCTGTCACCCCGACCCAGCCCCGCTTTTGTCCCCTCTAAGGCATGCTCCCTCCCCCAAGGCCTTGGCCCATTAGAGTCAGGGTCAAATTTCAACACTGAAGTCTTTCTCCCTAAGCCAGAAGCTGCCGGCCCCATCCCAGACCTGGGCCTCGGGCATTCTTCCTTCTGATGCCTTTTTTCCACTTAACCCCTGTCTGGGGAGGTCTTTGACTCAATCACAGAAGAATGCTCTGCACTGTAAAGAGCGAGGGGCTGGATGTGTGTTTAATCAGAGAGGCCTTGAGTACGGGCGCGGGGTGGGGTGGGGGTGGGGTAACGGTGCTGCTGTGTTGGGCGTGTGAGGGTTGTGTGTTGCGATCAGTGTGCCCACTGCAGGCTGTGTGAACACTACATGGGTGTGTGTGTAGGGGGAGAATGTGGGATTGCGTGCCCGTGTGTGACTCTGGGACGACTGGGGGGTACATGTCTGTGTGTGGGCATGTGGTTGTGTGCTTGTATAATCTGGGGGCGTAGAGAGTGGTTATTATTATGATGGGTGGTGGTGGACTGTGTATGGGCCTGCGTGTAATTGTGTGCCTGTGAGGGACTGGGGCTGATGCCTGTGAGTATGGGAGTGGGTGCTCACAAGCCGATGCATGGAGTGTCCTCTGTGCCTGGGGCCTGCAGACCCGGTCATTAATCTGTGTATTTGAGTGTGCCGCCTGTGGCTGTATATTTATATCTCTCTGTCTAATGCAAGGGGGTGGGAGATTAACACCCAGGGTAGCCAAATACACCCTTGTAAGGCATGCACGAGAAAAAGCTGGGTTTTAAGGAGGCGGCTGGTCATTTTCTGACTTACTTCTAAAATATTCCAGGGGAGGAGGTTGGCAAAGCCTCAGCTGCTGGTCATTTGACAGCTTCTGCCAGTCAGAGGGTTGCTGAGGGAGAAAGGGCAAGGCCTGCCGGCGGCACTGTTGGCTGTGGGTGCTAGGTGACAGGCGGCAAGGGTGGCGTTAAGAAGGGCTACCCCTTCCCCTCCCACCCCCCAGCCCAGGAGCTGGCCCTGGGCTGTCCCCAAGACCGAATCCCTCACCCCCTTTGACCTCCCCAAAGGCCTTCTCTAGGCTGCAACTCTGAATCTCCCAGGGTCCCAGAAGCACTTCTGCCTCTGTACCTTAGTTTTTGCTGTTCCCTCTGCCTCGAACACCCTTTCCAGCGCTTCACATCCCAGTTTCTACTCTTGCTGGGTCTCCACTTACATGTCATCTCCTCAGAAAACCCTTCCCTGATGTCCCCTGCCCCCGGCATAAATGTCTATCCACGTACTGTTTATTTTCGGTACAGCACTTATCACAGTCTGCGATCATATTGTTGGTTTTCCATTCCCTCCTATTCTGCTGTCCTCACTAAAATGGAAGCCCCGTGACAGCAGGGACTTGGCATGTCCTGTTCACTGCTGTGTCCCCAGCGCCCAGCACAGGGCCTGGCACATAATAGGATCTCAAATAAATAAATAAGTAAATAAGTATTGTTGAATGAATGAGAGAAAGAAGAATGGTCCTACCTAGGCCAATTCAGACAACATTTGATGCCCGCTACGCGCCAGGCCTGCGCTGCTCGCCACCACAGAGCCCCGGTGTACTCAGGGAAACAGGTATTCACATGTGCTCAGATTGTGTTTACCGAGACAGAGCGAGGAAGGTGGGGACACAGGACTCAGTTCCCTTGGCAAACAGTGGCCCTCGGCCTGTGCTAGGGTCCCCGCGTCAGGGCGATCGGCACTATTTGGCCCCGGCTCCTGCCTGCAAAGAGCTCACAGTGTAGAGGAGGCAAGAACTGATGTCTGGGGAGATAAACCCACGCCGAGAATAAGGCTCAATCGGGGAAGTGAGTGATGTGGTAGGCAGTGAGAACCGGGGAAGCCAGGAATAGGAGAGATGAACTCCAGCACTGGGACACCCTCGCAGACAAAGGAACCTGGGCCTGGGAGGAGAAGGGTGAGGTGTCCGGCACAAGGCATGCGTAGCCACGTTGTCTCTCAGGCCCCTCCACAAAGCCACGTCCAGGAAGAACAGAGAATGCCCTCCACACGCCATGCTTCTCTGCTGGGGCTGACCCCTGCTGACAGTCTCACCTGGCCTTATAGTTTCGGGTGGAATTTGGCCAGTAGGAGACACTGACTGGAGGTCAGTTTGAAGGAGGGGAGTTAGACAGAGATATTTCTACTACCCGCCTCCCCCTGTGATTTTGGCAGTTACTATGTTCCTCCACTGAAAGCCACGGCTCTTGTGGGGACGCCTGCACCCATGGGTCCAACTCTCTCCAGGTTCATTAACAAGGTTTCCTCCCCTTGCCCGTCAGCTGCCCCCCCAATGATTCCATCCCACTGTCAGAAGCCCCAGGGTACTTTGCCATTCCTGCCACACCTCTGTGAATAGTTCCTTCATTAAACCCTCTTCTGGCTGATGCTTTGTGTTCCCTTTTTCCTGCTGAGATCCCTAAGGTTAAGAACTAAACCAAGGGAAGGTGAGCCCTTGGCAGAGAATTCAGGAAGACCCTTTTTCCTAAATTTCTACCAAAACCAGAATTGGAAAAGTTGTGAACTGACCAAAATCCCATCCTAGGTGAACAGTGCCCTGGCCACCACTCTGGGCAGGAGCCCAACCCAAGAGGTTCCTCTTAGCTCACCTTACTCAGACTTCTGCCTGTAGTTACCCTGGCCAGGAGAACAGGGCAGGGAGGGGGCTGAGCGGGGAGGAATGGGGGGGGGGGGGGATGACTGGCAGAGGGACGAGCTTCAAAGTAGGGAGCCACCAAAGGGCCGCTCAGTGGGTGGAGCCTCGGGAGCAGCCTCTATCCTAACTCCAGAGCATGCCCTGTGGGACCTCGGGAAGCCAGCCTCCCTGAACCTCAGTTCCCTGTCCGTGAAATGGGCAATTAATACCCTCTTCACAGGATTGTTGTGAAAAGTAATCAAATGTGAGGTTCAGCACATGAGTGAGTGGAATGAACTTGCTCCAAAAGCTGAGGGCAGCACATTCCTCATTATTACTGGTGCAGGTAGAGGCCATTCCGCTGCGTTTCTGTGTGCCAAGAGCTCCCATCTAGAGGCGGGAAGAGGCTAGGAAGAGCCCACTACTTCAAGGGAGCTGGGGTACAAATCCAAGCCTAAAACCTGCCTCTGCAATTAGTGACAGTGTGACCTTAGGGAAGGCACTCTACCTCATGGATTGTTTTCTTCTCCGTAAAATCAGACAACACTTTTAACCCGTAGGTTTACTGTGAGGATGAACCTAGAACACAAAAAGCATTGTTGAGTACCTGATGCACTCTAAAAGATTTTATTTATTTATTTATTTATTTATTTATTTATTTATTTATTTGAGAGAGAGAGAGCACAAGCAGAGAGAGTGGCAGAGGGAGAGGGAGAAGCAGGCTCCCCGCTGAGCAGGGAGCCCGATGTGGGACTCCATCCCAAGACCCTGGGATCATGACCTAAGCTGAAGGCAGACGCTTAACCAACTGAGCCACCCAGGCGCCCCCTGATGCATTCTAAGTGCCCAAGAAACTGTAACTATTATTTTAAAAACTCCCTTTTCTCCCTCTTAGCGGTCCCCAAAACTGCAACCAGGGGCTGACCTACTGCACTATCTTCCTTCTTTCCTTCCTTTTCTTCCTTCCTACCTGACTGCCTGCCTGCCTTCTTGTACTCATTCATTCATTCATTTCAACATTTATCAAGCCGGACAATGTGCCAGATCCTAGAAACATAGGGACTAGGAAGTCATTAATGCAAAACAATATATTTCTTTGTTGTTGTATCCCTAGCCCCTAGGTTTTCAATAAATAAAGGCCAAATGAGTAAATTATATTAGTTGTTTTCCTGAGCACCCATGACATGCCAGGTGTGGAGCTAAGCCTTTTATCTCTGTTACTGCAATGGATCCTCAGAGCAAGAGCCCCAAACAGAAGGCCTGTAATAAAGCTCATTTACTAATGGTAAGACTGAGGCTCAGACAGATTAGCAACTTAGTTGACTAAAGTCACACAGGCAGGAAATGGTGGCACTCCAATTCAGTATACTGCCTTGGCTAATGACTAAATCATTTTTTATCATCATGGTTGTCCCTATGTGTGACTTCCAGAGGCTTATCTTATAGTCTAGGGAGTGTCCGGTGGCCTTTTCCTCCTCAGACTTGCCCAGGAGAGGCCCAGGCCTGGTGCAGACTTGGGTTCAAATGCAGTTCTGCATGGCTGGGCTTTACTTAACCTCTCTGAACCTCAGTTTCCACTTCGGGGAAATGAGGTTGGGTGGGTGTTCCACGGGAAAATACAGAGGGAATGCCCAGCACCTTGCCCAGTATACACGAGTCGCTTGATAAAAATGTTCTCCTCTTTATTTCCTCCTCCCTCCCTGCCCGCTGTGGCCGCTGTCTGGGGGTTTGTGGCTTGCAGGGGTGCTGAGCACCCACAGAGGACCCAGGGCTCAGCGGTAGGGTTCTCGCGGCGATTCCGACCTCTGCCTCCAGGGGGCGCCACCACACAGACCCCGCGCCTGGGGGTGGCTGTTCCCTATGGTCGCCGCGCGGGGCCGCCTGGGCCCGGAGTTTTGGGGGAGAAAGGCACGCGGGCGGCAGGGAGGTCTGAACCCCCGCCGAACCAAAGATGTCTTCGGCATCACAGTCATAATTAATAATAAACAGTAATAATAGTAATAACACCAGATGCACCGGGAGCCAGCAGTGACCGATTCAAGAGGCGCATTCGCGTGCTGGAGGCTGTGGGACTCAAAGGAAGGAGTCAGGTTTAGACTCAGACGAGGTTCCAGTCCAGTCCAGCCCGCTCACTTTCACGCTGCGCTCTGTAACCTTGGCCGTCTCTGAACCCGCTTCCTCAGCTTTAAAAGGGAGAGTATGATAATATAGTTCTTGGGACAAATAAATGAGCTTCTGGAGAGCTCACTGAGAGCGACTTGGGAGAGTGTATTTACTGTAATCCTTACCTCTACCCTGTGAAAGAACTATTGTTGCATCCCCCTTACAGACTGAGGATCCGTTGGAGGCTTTACCCAGGCTCCCCCGGCCTCCCTGGTGCTCTCTCTCTCTCTCTCTCTTCCCCAGCACAGCCCAGAAACCCGTCTAGGAGCTCATCCCTAAACCCACCACCCTGCAGCCTCTCCTCTCTTCTCCTCCCTGAAGTTGCTCCTGAATCTTCAGACCCCCAGCCTCCTCTGGACACTTCTTCTGTCCCCAGGTGCAGGCTCTGGCCAGAAAATTTCCCCTGGCCATTCCCACTACACCCCACCCCACCCCTCACACTGGAGCTATGACTCACCTCTTGCTTGCCTACCTCTTCTAAAATCCATGCAGTCACCTCGTCCAAAAAAACCTGTCCTCAGCTCTCTCTCCCCAAGTTGGCAGCCTTCGCCTATGCTATTCCCCCTACCTGCACACCCTTTCCCCAGCCCTAAAGCCCGTTCCTCAGGGCACGGCTTAAATATCCCATCTTCCAGGACGCCACCCTCCCCTATGTTCCTGCTGCCTCCTGGACTTCCTCTAAGCAGGTCACAACATAAAGGAATTGCTTGTTTAAGTGCTTCATCTAGCCCCATTACACAGTGGTGCCCTGAGAGCAGGAGCCACACCCCATCGAGGGCTCTACGGTGTCACAGGGCCCAGCCCAGTGACTGGCACAAAGTGCACGCTCCATAAGCGCATGTCCCGTGTATATGAGTGATGGACCCAGCTGGCTCAGCTCACTGAGCCTCCTCCGCAGCCTCAGCTCCGGGGCCTGTGCATGGTCACAGAAACGGAACACATACTCAGAGGCAAGTCACACACAGAGTCACATGCACACACAGTCGCAGAGACTCACCATCCATTGCGCATTTCTGCTTCTGTGTGTTTATGTACCTTTGTGTCACTCTCTTCTTTTGTGACTTGAGGTCCCTGAGCACAGTGGTATGTCTCCTTATCAGCCTGGTAGCCCCTTAGGAGAGGGCGAACTGCTCCCATCAGCCTGGGGATGCCAAGGGAAGTGTTATATCTCCCCAACTAGTTTGGGAGCCTGGGCCAGGGAGTCCCCCCCGACCAGCCTGAGAGCTCTTGGAATAGTCTGGCTCCCACATCAGACTCAGAATTCTCGGAGCAAGGCCTTTATTTCCCCCACTAACTAGCCTTGGAGACCCAAGGTCGGAATGGGTCTGACTAAGCTGGATAGTCCAGGGGCAGAGCTGAGCTGGATCTCCCCCATCAGACTGGTGGCTCCCAGGGATATGGCCGTCTCTCCCTGACCCTTCTACCCCTGCCACCTGCCCACCAGCCAGGCCCACCTCCCACCAGGGCTGGGTGGGGCTGCCAGGGCTTTGGGAGCAGCATCGAACCTAAGAGCAGCGCACACTACCCCAGAGGCTGAAGTGCAGGATCCCCCCTGAGGCAGCAGGACCAGAGAGGCTCCTGGACTGGGTGAGCGGGCTTGGGGCAGTTTGTCCTGGCAACTCATTCATAAGTCTTCCAGTCACTCCCCAAACCTGTCTGGAGTCCCCAGGCCTGACCCTGCAGCATGCTGCCTCTGTTACGTTCCTTAATTCCCTCACCAATCCAATCTTCGGAGACCATCATCCCATTTATAGCTGAGGGACCTGAGGCTCAGGACGCAAGGGACTTGCCCTAAGTAGCAGAGCTGGGAAGTAGCAAAGCTGGGCTTCACCCTGCACAGGCCACCTCCCATCCAGGTCTGAGAACACTGGGGAGATAAATGTGACAGGGAGCAGGGACTGTGTGCGTGCGCCAGCGTGTGTGCACCACATGCCCAGGGCTCTGGCTTGCACCTCTGGTCTGTGGTGCCAGAGGATGGGAGTGCCTGCCGGGGAGACTGGGAACACTCAGTGGGGGCAGCCAGCCAGCGCAGGCGGAAGGAAGGCCTGGAGCCCCGTCTTCCCTGTCCCAGGTCCCAGCAGGAGCACCCCCTCCCCACTCCGCTCCTGGCGCTGGAGTCCTGGGTTCGAGTCCCATTCACTGTCTGACCCCTCTGTGGGCCTCACTTTCCCCATCTGGGAACAGGGGCAGAGACCCGATGAGGTCAGCGCGTGGGATTCCCGCTCCTTTAAGCCCTTCTTGGCCAGGGTGCTGCCTGCCGCAGGTGAGCTAGCAGTTGCCACATCAGCAGGGCGAGCCCCGCCCCATCCCCTCCCCCAGCTCGGGAGGGAGGCCCCAGAGGCCCCAGAGGACGGCGGGAAGTGGGTGGGGAGGGAGGGCCGAGCCTAGCTGGCGGCCGACTGGGGGAATGGCCGCAGGGCTGGGAGAGGGCGGCTGTGTGTGAGTGTACCTGACCGTACTAGCCTGTGTGTATCCGTGTGGCTGGCTGAATGTTCCCGAGTATACGGGAGTGGGTACGCAGTAAGTGCGTGCCTTTGACTGTGAGGAAGTGCTCAAGTGGACCAGCTGGTGTGCAAGAATGCGTGAACGTCTTTGTGTCTGTTTGTGTGTCTGTGTGGGTGCCGCTGGCTGGCCGGGAGTGTGTATGATTGTGTCTGAGTGTGGTCCTTTTGGTGTCTGTGTGAATGCACCTGAGGGTTCAGGTGTGTGCGTCTGTGCACTTGACGTTCCGTCGGCGGATGTCGTGTACAGGCGCGTGTGTGAATGTGTCTGAATGTGTGCCTTTGTGTGTGAATATACTTGAGTGTAAAATTCATGTGGATGGGTTTGCGGACGTGTCTGTGTCTTTGGGTCTGTGGGTGACGGTGTGGATGTCCCTGAGTGTACAGGAGTGTGTGAACGTGTCTGTGTGTTTCCAGAGTGCCTTTGTGTGACCACGTGGACAAGTGTGTGCGAGACTCTGTGTCACTTGCAGAGTCTGCTCAGAATAGGTGTGAGCCTTGGAGAATCCACATCTAGCAGACCCCTTCAGCTGACCGCCTGCCCATGGAGGCAGAAAGCCTGCCCCAGCCTTCAGAACAGCCAGCTCCTGTGGTGGTCACTCACAACCTCCCTGTGGGTGGTCAGGAAGCAGAACACCTGCCCCCCCTCTTCCTGGTGACTCACTTCCTCCTGTCTCTGTCCTGCAAGGACAGTTCTCTTCTTCCCCAGTTTGCCCTCCTCCCACCCAAAGGGAGTCTCAGTCCTCTGTTCCAGTCAGCCGGCTGTGACCAGAGAAGGGGGACCAAACACCTGCGATGCATGTTCTATGGAACCTCACTTGACAGATGAAGACAGGCTCAAAGCACTGCGGTGACCTGCTGGAGGTCACATAGTGGGCACATGTGTTTAATCCCATGACTCCTACAGCTCAGGGTAGGAGCCCTGGCCTCCTCCAGCCCCACGGATGGATGGCCTCAGCCCAGGACCCTGGACCTGGGAAGGAGAAAGAGAACTGACATTCAGGGAACCCTCCGGCCACTTGCACTGCTGTCATTTTAAAGGGGTTTTTAAAATGTATTTATTTATTTGAGAGAGTGAGAGAGAGAGAGCACAAGCCGGGGGTGGGGGGCAGAGGGAGAGGTAGAGAGAATCTCAAGCTAACTCTGTGCTGAACGCAGAGCCCGACATGGGGCTTGATCTTACAACCCTGAGATCACCACCTGAGCCAAAACTAAGAGTCAGACTCCAAACTGACTGTGCCACCCAGATGCCCCTCATGCCATCATTTTATTGCTCCTGTCTTGCTCAGAGAGGTGAGGCAGCTTGTTCAGAAGTCAGGAAGCAGCTGAGCCAGGATTTGAACCCAAGTCTCTGGCTGCAGAGTGCATGTTACTAGGGACAGGGTTGAAGTGGGGGGGTTGGTGACTGGCCACTAGTCCTCAAAAGAAAGGTAGAAAGATGATGAGATATGGGTAGAAATGAGGAAAGGTGGCTTGAGTTCCCTAGCAGCATCACACCAAGAGCTGAGGTGACACAGTCTCATGTGAGCCCCAACGACAGCCTGATAGGACTTCCTGTTCTAACCAGATTCCAGCTCCCTGCCTGGGGCCCCTTCCCCTGGACTGAGGCACTGGGTTGACAGAAAATGTGACTAAGTAGGCCCAGGCTTGAGCAGTCTCCCCACTGGCTGGTCACAAGTGTTTGAAATTCCACCACTGACCTTTGTCCCCCAGAGATTCCTCTTTTATTATTTTTTTATTTATTTAAATTTTTAAAAAAGATTTTATTTATTTATTTGACAGAGAGAGAGAGAGCCCAAGCAGGGGCAGAAGGAGAGGGAGAAACAGGCTTCCCACTGAGCAGAGAGCCTGATGTGGGGCTCGATCCCAGGACCCTGGGATCATGACCTGAGCTGAAGGCAGACGCTTAACGACTGAGCCACCCAGGTGCCCCTGGAGGCTCCTCTTTTAGATCAGAACCCCACCCAGGCTTCTGGGAAGGTGGCTAGAACCCCCAACTCAGCCTGAGGGAGTCTGGTTGGAGCCAGGGGTCCCAGATGGATGGAAGTCCTGGGTGCCCTTCTGGAGTAGGGATGGAAGCAGTGAAAATGGGACGAGGGGCCAGAGGCAGCGTGAAGGGTGGGCCCTAGGGGGGAGGCCGCAGCGGCCTCTTGTCCTCTACCATCTCATGTGATTCTCCCAGCAGCCTCTGGGGCAGCGGGCATCACTCCCATGGCTGATGAGGGGCTCTAAGAGGCAGATAGGTGCTAAAAGGACTTGAATCTCATCTCTGGACTCAGGTCCAGGGCTCTTGCTACCATATGTGGCTCCCTCTAGATCCCAGGCCCGGCTTGGCTGGGAGGAGGCCAGAGAGGCAGGGATGTGAAAGACCATGTTCCTTTGGCCCCAGAGAAATGCTTATGCAAGTGCTTGAGGAGACCAGACTTGTGGTGAAGCCATGTGGGGAGGTGAGGAAGACAAGGCCAGCACCCTTCATCTCTGCCCCTCACAGCCTCCCTGTGAGTGGTTAGGAAGCAGAACACCTCCCCTGACCTGGACTTCCGGTCTTTGCCCTGGCTGCAGGTGCCCAACGCTCCCACCTGTGACACTGCTGGTCACAGAGGCTCCATTGGTCTGGGCCTCCGCTGCTGCTCTTCCTGCGCGTCCTCCCTGCCCCGCATCATTGCTGTGTTTCGCTCCTGATGAAATGATCCCGCTCACAGCTTTCTCTGGGTGGCTCCCTGACGGCCCCCATATCAGTGAATCTGATTCCTGGAGGGCAGTTTCAGCCAGACCACTTCAGGGGCCACTGACCAGCTGAGTGAGGGCCAGGCCTACCTCCGGTCCACTTAGTGGCACGGCATTTAGGTCACTCCGTTCAGTCTGGTGACCTAAGAAACCCTTAGAAAGGACTATGGACAAGGCAGTCCCTTGGAGCATCAACAACTCCCTTAAACCCAGCCCCTCGGTTCAGCTGCTTCCATGAAGCTGGAGACAGCGCCTTCTCATTTCTTTCCCCCTACTGTCCAACACAGGGCTGGCAGAGCCGAGTTGCTGTGACTCAGTGGATGGACAAGTGAAGGAAGTCAGCCAAGGGGCCGTGGGGCTCTGTTGAGGGCTGTGGCTGTGCAGGGGAGCCTGGGAATCCTGCATCCTTGTCCGGGGCACTTCAGGGTCATCTTTACTTCCAGAATCAATCAGTCTCCCCGCTTCTATGCCTGTGGGCTTGGGTCTCTCTCACATGGGTCTGCTCCTCTGTGTCCCTGGACGTCTAGCACACCTGGTGGTCACCCCTGCCACTCCAGACTCAGGGGTGTGAGCATACAGCCTCTCTCTGCCTGCAGGTCTGACTGTGGATCCCTGACCCTGGAACTCAAAGCCTGTCTCCCTTGCTCCTTGCTGCCTGGGTGTCCTTCTGTTTCCAGCCTCCATGGGTGGCCCTGCCTGACCCTGGCCTGGCCTGAGGGGCAGGGTGGGGGAATGGGAGGGATGTGCACAGTGCAGCTCTTGTTCAGGGGATCAGGGAGGGACCAGTGCCTGCTCTTGTGTTCCAGCCCCTGGCTTGGTCTTGGCAAGCGGGGGGAGGGGGGATGAGCTGCCTCTTTGCCTGCAGCATCCTCTCAACATCCCTTCCGCTGGCAGAGCAGGCCCAGAGCCACTATGGAAGCTGACCAAGAAGGCCCTTCGCAGGGCTCTCCTTACAGGCTATTACTGATCCCTTTGCCTCTAGCTCCTCCACCTCATGACCTGTGCCCCCGGCCGTGATGAAGACAGGATGTGGCCCGTATGGCAAGGGCCGAGACGCAGTGGACACAACACTGGTCCCAGCGCAGCAGTTTCAAGTGTCCCATCTGAGAACTGGAGGTTTACAAACAAGGTTTAGATTAGGGAGATAGGAAATCAGCCAGCGGGTGGGGCTCAGTGAGGGGGCGGAGCTCAGTGAAGGGGCGGAGCTCAGCGGGGGGCGGGGGCTCAGTGAGGGGGATGGGGGCTCAGTGACGGGGTGGAGCTCAGTGAGGGGATGGGGGTTTGGTGAGAGGACAGAGGTTCAGTGAGGGCTTGAAGTAAAAGAAATGGGTAAATAGGCTCTAGGGACATTAACTCAATGATCCCTTCCTAACTCAGCTCAGGTACCTGAGCCCATCCTGGGGTCTGTAGTCAGCACGACTGGGAGGGACATGGCGGAGCACCTTGGTGTCAAGCACTCCTCCTAACAGTTGGAGGGAAACTGGAGACCTGTGTCTGCGGGAAAGGATTCAAAAGGACTCAAAAGGACTCAGGCAACACCGCAGTCCTGCGCAGTGAGGACTTTAGGGGCTAGGAAGCCAGGGCTGGGAGGGAGCCCCCCCACACCAGAGGCTAGGTCTGGCCTGGGGCCATGGAGGTCAAGGGAGACTTTCCTGGGGTAGCTTCCTCCTATCTCTGGGGTCCTGTAGGCTGGACCTTGCTGCCTGGATGCAGCAAGGCATTTGGAATCCTGGGATGGCCCTACCCAGGCATCTGGAGGATTGCCCCTCTTTGTCCCTCAGGTTACAGCCCTTGGCAAGCTTCCAGAACTGGGAGGGGGAGAAAAGGATGGGCATTGGGATGACAGGGCAGATTCCTGAGACTTGTCTTCAGTAAATTCTCTCCCTTCCTCCTGCTTTCTCCTCATCACTGAGTCCCCACCTCTTTTACAGAACCCCCCTCTCCCATGATTGAGCCCACCCCTCTCCCTAGAGAGTCTCTAGCTCTTTCTGTGTCTCTGTTCCCTTACTGAGTTCAGGTCCCTATCACACAGCTGTCATACCAGAACTAAAGCCAGTTTTAAATCTTTCATTTGAGTGTTTTAGGCACTGTCCTTTCTCCCTAGCAAGGAGGGCTGGATTGACCCTGGGCCCATCCACTCAGGCCCTATTGTCTAAAAAACGAAAAGTGGCTGCTATTGATAATGCTTTCATTTGCAGAGGATCATTTAATATTCCAATATCCAAGCCTGGGCTGGTGAGGAATGGCTGCTGGTATGCATATATTTACATGCTTCCTTTTTAGTGAGGAAAAACTCAAACTCTCCTCCCTCTCCAGCTCCCCTGTTGGGAGTCTGACTTGAGGAGAGTCCTAGTTGGGCTTTACAGAGAAGGTACAGCAAGGCAGCATGTTCAATGGGAGCTATTTGGGTACTAGATCTCGAAAGTTTGCTGAGGACAGGCCTGAGGTGGGAGAAGAGACAGAGATTCTCTCCCCATTCCCCAGAGGAAGCCAGGATGTAGAACAGGGAATAGAATGAGAAGAGGAAATGTTCTTACAATGTTAAAAACTAAAGTGATTCTTAGGGATTTCTTAGACCCTATACAGTGGCTCCACAGGATCCGCATACTACCACTCCTTCTGCATCCATGCAGACAGGATTCGTTTTGTAAGTAATCTCTGCACCCAACATGGGGCTCGAACTCACAACTCTGAGCCACTTCATTTGAGGCAGCAGTTAACATGTGAAATTATATTTGTCTTCCCTGAGTAGTTCAACCCTTCCTTTCCAGACAGGGAAACTGAGGCCCAGAGAGGACACAGGAAATGTAGATTATACCCACCCCCCCACACTCCCTGCTCATCCTGGAAGCACATGGGTCAATCTCCTGGAGGGTGAGGGATGGCAATTCTACTCTGTGGAAGAAAATCATCACAAAAAAGTCCTTCTGGGTGGAATCACAGGTGATTTTTATTGATGACTTTGTGCTTTTCTACATTTCCCAAATTCTCTTTGAGCATGAATTCATTCTGTAATCAGAAATCCCTCAATAGGGGCACCTGGGTAGCTCAGTCGTTAAGCGTCTGCCTTCGGCTCAGGTCATGATCCCGGGGTCCTGGGATCGAGCCCCATGTTGGACTCCCTGCTCAGCAGGGAGTCTGCTTCTCCTTCTCCCACTCCCCCTGCTTGTGTTCCCTCTCTCATTGTGTCTCTCTCTGTCAAATAAATACATGAATAAGTAAAAGAAATCCCTCAATAACAATACTAGCTTTTTTTTTTTTTTTTTTTTGGTAAACACTATGTGGTACTTGCTTGAGGCATTATCTAAATTTCAACCCTGACATGGGGCACCTGGCTGGCTCAGTCGGTGGAGCATGTGACTTTTGATGTCAGGGTTGTGAGTTTGAGCCCCATGTTGGGTGCAGAGATTACTTACAAATAAAATCTTTAAAAAAAATAAATAAGAAGTCCTGACAACCACTCCGGGAGGGAGGTAATGTTGTTATTCCCATTTAATTTTTTAAAATATTTTATGTATTTATTTGAGAGAGACAGAGCGAGTAGGAGCGGGGGTGGGGGAGAGAGCAGATGTAGAGGAAGAAGCAGGCTTCCCACTGAGCAGAGGGCCCAATGTCATGACCTGAGCAGAAGGCAGACACTTAAGCAACCCCAGGTACCCCATGTTATTCCCATCTTAAAGAAGAAGATAAGACTTCGGGAAGTCCAAGAATTTGCCCCAAGGTCACATAGTGAGTGGCACAGCTGTGACTCTAACCACATTAAATACAATTAAATCAATTAAAAGTTAATATCAGGGATTGTCTGGGTCTGTGGAAGAATGCTGATGTGCCTGCTCTTCTGAATGATAGAAGTGGTAAGCCCATTTGGGAGGGGGGACGTGACCTGCCCAAGGTCACACTGGATGTGCCTAAAAAAGCAGCCTGTGCCCCAAAGCAGCCTGGGACAAGAGCAGAGGCCTGGCATGATCCCCTCGCCTCTCTGCAGGACCCGGACACCTCTCTGCTCAGGACAATGGGAACACTATGCCCAGGCAGAGTGCGGACTGGCCGGAGCTAAGGCTCCTGCTATTCGTCTCAGCATGGTGGAGTGAAGAGAGGATGAAAGACTCTGAGGAATGAGGTAGGGGTGCCTCAGAGCTGAGCCAGCAACAGCATGGCCAGACAGAGCAGGGCACAGAGGAGAAAAGAGGGTCTTCCATTCCCTGGGACTTTGGAAAGGGGCCATTTTATTTATTTATTTTTAAGGTGTTTTTTTTTAATTTTTAATTTTTTAATTTTTTTTTTTTAGTGATCTCTACACCCAACCTGGGGCTAGAACTCACAACCCCAAGATCAAGAGTTGCCGGCTCCTCCAACTGAGCCAGCCGGGCGCCCCTAGGAAGGAGCCATTTTAGCAGGAGCGTGGGCCAAGTGCCTCCCCCAGCCTAGCTTTTTCAGTGATCACCCACTGGTGTGCTGGAGCCTCTGGGCTGCTTTTTTCCACTGTCTTGAAACACCACCGCCTTCTGTGTGCCCAGAGCATGGGATGGGGACACCGACAGACCAGTCAAATCCTGTGGCCTCGCCCACACCACTTTGTATTCGAGGTTTCTCACCTGTGAAATTGAGGTGACAAACCCTACTTTTCAGGGCTGTTCTGAGCCTAAAAGGCGGTCACGGAAGCAAAGGACCCCCGCTGGAGTGGGTGAGGCAGCCCAGCAAATTCTGATCGTTCATAACGCTGGGACTCTCCTTTCCCAGCCTGCCCCTCCCAGCGGGCAATGTGAGGACTGGCCAGGAGCACTTGCGAGGGAGGAGCCTCTTCCTTCCCATCCCTTCCAGCTGGGTATCAAGATCTGAGACCAGATGTGTGGCTGAGTGACTCAGCCCTTTCCTGCCTGGAAACTCCTCCCTGCCTGCCTCACCAGGCTGGGCCAGGGAGGGTGAGACAGCAGATTGGAGGTGGGGGTGGCTGGTCCTGAACAAACTCAGGGGAGCTGTGGGGGCAGAGGGGGGGGGGGGGGAGGGTAGGAGGAATGAGGATAAGATGGCTTGGCCTGCAAGTTGGGGATGGGAAGAAGGAGGAGGGGGGCGCCTGGGTGGCTCAGTCGGTTAAGCGACTGCCTTCGGCTCAGGTCATGATCCTGGAGTCCCGGAATCGAGTCCCACATCGGGCTCCCTGCTCGGCGGGGAGTCTGCTTCTCCCTCTGGCCCTCTTCCCTCTCGTGCTCTCTATCTCTCATTCTCTCTCTCTCAAATAAATA